>NC_088931.1:21210000-21235000 GCF_038396675.1 Hydra vulgaris
ACACAGTTTTGCATAAACTAAAATTTTGAAGACCAGATATTTTTATATGTTTTGTTTTTGAAACTTTTTCTGCAATGATTAATATTATAAAACTTTCAAATGGTCGTGACCAAGTTGTCTAAAATAAAATACTTGCGTGTGGTCACACAAGACAAAAAACCGCACACGTTTTCTGGGAAGACTTAATATATGTATATATAAAATAAATAAATAAGTGTTTAATACTATTAAACAAAATAAGTGCTTAATGCTATTAGAAAACATTTAATGCTGTTTAAAGCTGTTGTTAAACAACAGTTGTGCTGTTTAAACGCTATAAGTAAAAGTATAAGTAAATCTACACTGTTAGTAACTTCAAGCAGCACAAAAATTATTTGAATTCTATTAAAATGTAAAAATCTATCAATGTTATTATGTTGTATAAAAAATATATTAAATTTTTCTAGGATTCCGTCTTTTGAATCCCAAAGCTGTCACAAGTGTAGAACAATGGAAAAAAGTTGTGAATTCAAATATTGTACAACTAAAAGAAGCATTTACGACAAAAGCATTTGGTGACACATGTAAAAACTCTTTTTTAAAACCATTTGTGTCTATATATTTATATATATATATATACATATATATATATATATATATATATATATATATATATATATATATATATATATATATATATATATATATATATATATATATATATATATATATATATACATATACATATACAACCCTCGGAATCAGGGAAAATGAGCTTAATTTTTTAGAGATTGGCATCAGGTCGGCAAAAAAAATTTGATACGAAAGTCTTACCATTAAACATAGAAATAAGGTCAGCAATTTTTTGGTGACCTCAAACAATTTAAATTTGGCAGTCAGCTTGGCATTACCTAATGCCAACCCTAATTCTGATGGTTGTATACATATATATATATATATATATATATATATATATATATATATATATATATATATATATATATATATATATATATATATATATATATATATATATATATATATATATATATATATATATAAATATGTATATATTTATACATATATATGTATGTATATATATACAGTCGTAGACAGGAATCGCACTCCAATCATGACCACGCAAGTAATTTTTTTTTTGAAAGCTTGACCACGGCTTTTTAGATAATTAAAAATGCGCTGAAAAAAAACAGACAGTAAAAAATTATAAACTATATAAAAAAAGAAAGAAATCTTAACGAAGGAGAAATTAAAAAAAAAAAAATTAAAACCTATAGCTCTAAAAAAAATCAACTAATATAAATCTGAAAAACTAAAATTCTAATCGAAAATTATTTTTAATTGTATTTTTCAATTATGTTAAGGCTGAATAACTCGTTGCGTTGGTTTGACAATTTTTTAACTGATTTTTTTTATATTGAGAGAATAGCAATTAAATCTTTTTTTCTTTTTTTTTTAATGTCTAAATTAAAATATTTATATGATTATTTTTTATTATTAATCAAAAAAAGAATACATAACCAAATAAAATGATAATAATATAAATAATTTTCATTAAATATTAAAGAAAATTAAAAGATTTTTTTAAAATTCTCCTAATACAAAAAATTTCAGTTAATAACCTCTTCAAACCAATGCAACGAACTATAAAACTTTGATCTTTTCTAATGTTTTTATAATATTAGGTGAACTCTTTTAAATTAAATAAAACTTACATCTAAATATCGTTTAATAAAAAACTAACTTTATTTAAATTATCATAAAGTATTTTTAAAAAAGGTTTATTGAAACGCATTCTTTGTTGTTGTTTATAAAATTAAGAATACAAATTGTTTTAAAAAAAACAATCATTAAAAAAAATACTTTTGAAATAAATAAGTTTTTTTTAATATTCTATGATTATTTTATAGCATTTTAAAACTTTATTAAAAAGCATTTAATTGTATTTTTTGTACAAATTTTATTAGAAAGTTTATATAGTATAGCAAAAACAATAATTGTGTTATGTTTTCGGCTATTAAATTTATGAATTCATCAAAAAGTTTATTAAAAAAATTGTTTTCGGTTTTGTTTATAAAATTAATTGTACAAATTGTTTTAAAAACATTTATACTTTTTAACAATATATTATCTTTCAATAACTTAAATGTCTGTTATAGCATACAAACTTTAATAGCAATTTTCCACTTTATTACCTTATACTTTATTTAGCTCATTTTTTAAACGTTTTTAAAAATTTTACATGCCTTTCCTGTCCACGACTGATATATTTATACATACATACATACATACATTCATACATACATATATACATATATACATACATACACACATACACTCATACATACATGCATACATGTATATATATATATATATATATATATATATATATATATATATATATATATATATATATATATATATATATATATATATATATATATACATATACATATATATATATATACATATGTATATATATACATATATATATATATATATGTATATATATATATATATATATGTATATATATATATATTTGTATATATATATATATATGTATATATATATATATATATATATATATATATATATATATATATATATATATATACACATATACACACACATATACATTAAATTGATTGTAGGTATATTAAATTGAGATGTTTAAAGTATTTAAAATTTTGAATATTTTTGTAGCTCTTGTTTTTATATACAATTATTATCCTGGAGCAGAAACTCTTATGTCTCGTCACTTCTCTGGACCTGAGACTCGTAGTCCTACTTTAATTGATATTAACTCTTGGTCTTTACAACAAAACTCAACATCATCTTCATCATCTTTAAAAAACATAACTACCAAAAAGGCAACTCAAAAGGTAATCCCTGAGAGGTTGATCTGGAGCTATGTAATCCAACTGTCTGCATCCATTCGACAAATACACAGTCAGGGCTTGTGTTGTAGAGTTATTGACCCATCAAAGATTTTGCTTATTGGGAATTCAAGGTGTTTTTTTTGAAACGTTTAAATAATTTTTATTATTGAATGATATAAGCAAATAATAACATTGAGTTTTCTTTTTTTTGAAGGGGTAGGTGAGTTTGGTTGGGAATAAATAAGTTTTATTAGATTGTGCAGTTATTACTTTTATTCACTGATTAGTAAGACCTTAATAATTTAGGTTGCGCTTGAACTGTTGTGGAATTTTAGATATACTTACATCAGATGCATCTGATCCTACTACTCCCTCCTTAATGTCACACTATCAAGTATTTTGATTGTCTTCTCTATCTGGTGCTAAGTTTTAAATATATTTTCATACTTTATTGGCACTATTTGTTTCTGTTTAATTTAGCAAGAAGATCTGGTATCTTTTGGTAAACTGATACTTGCACTTGCATGTTATTCAGTTGAAGCTGTGCACAGGGACAATATGCAACTCTCACTCGAATTTGTTGCAAGGCATTATTCTAATGATCTTAAAACACTTATTTGGTATGCGATATATTTAAATTATATTTTGCTGAATTTCAGTTTATATATATATTTTATATATATATATATATATACATATATGTGTATATTATATATGTATAATATATATATATATATATATTATATATATAAATATATATATAATATATATAAATATATATATAATATATATAAATATATATATAAATACATATATATAAAATATATATATATATATATATATATATATATATATATATATATATATATATATATATATATATATATATATATATATTAGGTTGTCTTAAAAACAACATTTTTGAAAAGTAAATGCTGCATCCCCTTTATATGTTCTATATGATAAAAAAAACACTGGACTTAAAATTTTTTTTGATTAAAAAATATTTTTAGTAGTCCCCCAAAAACCCTCGAACATTTAATTAGTTCCTAATATCATCAAAAAAAAGTTCTTCAAAAGTGTATCATGTTGGGTCTCAAATGAAACAAAATCATATATAAATTTCAAAAATGAAATAAAGTATCGTCAAAAAATTGGAAAAACTTTTTTCTTTTTTAGTTAAAAAACTTTTTTTATGCTGTTAAATCTAACATATTTATTTTTATACAACACAGTTATTTTTAAAATTTTTGCATAATTTTGCTTCATTTGAGATTCAACCTTTATATACACTTTTAAAGAATTTTCAAGTATGCAAAAGAACAACTTGTTTTTTTGCATATTTGAAACCTTGGCCTTTACTTGACTGGCGACTTGAAAGGTTGATAAAGATTTCAAAAAATATATAGAATTTATTTTAAAGTTTTTATAAACTTTAGAGTTTAAAGCTGTTTTTACAAAGAAATGTTTTAAGTTTTTTAAAAGTTAACATTTAGTTTTTTTTTATTAGGCCAAATCTGGTGAATAAGTTGGTTGTTCAAGCAATTAGTACTTTTATTTTTATTAAAAGCAATAACATTTACAGTTAATAAATTTCACCTTTTTGTTTGAATTTTTGTTGCATCTCAAAGAACTGATGCTAAAACCTTTTTTGCAGAATATTTTGTCTTCATCTATTTTGGAGTTGAAAAACCAGCTTTAGTCGATTGTAAATGTTTATATTTTAGTTTTAAATTGTTATTCTAGATCTACAACTCATCCATAGTTAAAACAGTTCATAAAATAGGTTTTGTTTAGCTTAAAACTCTCCAAATTATGCTGAAAATTTCTTTTTGATTGGTTTGTTAAGGATTATGTCTAATTTTCCAACTTTTTCATATGGAATTTTTTGTGTAAAATATGGAGTAACTGTTTACTAGAGATGTCTATAGTATCTTGGCTTATAATAAATAAATTTTAGTTGGAATTATAAAACCCATTCAAGCCTTCCCAGTTAAACCCTTTGGTCGCACACCTAGTTGGTCTATGTGTAAAGTAATTTATTTAGACACACCAACCACTTATTCACAGTTTTTACAAAACTGTTTTGCTATATACTCTAGAACTATGAAAAACTTGGTTATTTTTTTTCTTACATTTATTCATTTTCATGTCTTTTAGTTTTTAAAAATGATTTTGCTATATTTGACATTTTTTCTCAACAAAGTAGGAAAATCAGTAAATAAATTTCTCTATTTTTGTAAAATATATTAATTGATTAGTAAATTTTGAAAAGACAGAAGAAATTGAATAAAAAAATATCATGGTTTTTTTTTAAAATGTATTTACAATACTTCATGCCTGTCTGAAATTGTTTCCTTTCACAACGCCCAATTTTCAACATTAAGACGAATGACTAAAGATAATGAACATAAAGATTTTTAAAAATGTTTTAAATAGGCTTTTAAATATTTTGTTAAAAAAGTTTAGTAATATCACAATGCAGATTTTGGAGCGTCGAAAGTTCATCAGAAAATAAACTATTGGGTTTAAATGCACAAAATGAAGAATCGAACAAAAGTGCAAACTATTTCAATGGGGCAGTGAAAACAACCAATTATTTTATATTTGAACATTAAATAAAATATTTTATATTTAAATATAAGTGTTAATAACTTTTTATTATTTTACATGAAAAGCTCGTTAAAAAATATATATTTTACAAATAAATAGCAATTAGTTTTCATGAAAAAAACAGTAAAGTTTAGCAAAAACATTTGAAAAACAAGTTTTAAAATTGTCCTCATTTATAGTGCAAATAATAAAGTATTTCTTTAATATACTGACTGACAAAAGTTGTGAATAAATTGTATATCAAAAAATGTTTTTGTTTTTGTTATATTCTTATCTGCTTTCTTTCTCCACTTCTATTAATTTTGGCAGTAGAAAATAACAAATGTCCTTAAAAAAAAAGAAAACAAAAACAGTAAAATATTTTGACTTTTTTTTTTGACCAAATTTTTCTTTTTTTAATTATCAATTTTTTTTTTTTAGATATTCTGTTTCATATAGCATTTGTTTCTTTACTTCGAATATTGCTGTTTTATTCTCTGTAGTTTCTTGTATGTTTATTTTGCTGCAAGTTCTTAAAAAATAAAAATGTGGTCAAGTTGTCTAAAAAAATTATTTTAAATGTGGACACACAAGGCCTGCGACCACTTGCACTTCCCAAAAAGGCTTGGCATTAATGCTCAGTTTTTAATTGAGAAGCAGTTTTTCTTAATACTTTTACCATTTTCATATGAATTTATGTTGCTAAGAAACTTTTAAAAACAAAGAGTTTTATAACTGCATAATATATAAACTATAGAAATGGTCGGGGCAAGAAGAAGACATATGACTGTCTCATCACCAATTAGTAACACATTAATTAAGGAAAAAAATGAACCTTGAAATAGAATCTTCTTCCTGTTCCAACTATTCAAACAGATAATATAATTGGGTCATCAACTATAAGGGTGTTAAAATTGCCCTGAAAAGAACCAATGTTGAGATATTTGGGAAAAGATGAGCTTGATAATTTACAAAATTGATTCTTTGACAGAACAACATTCCTCAACCAGAATTTACATTTAAGAAACTCATAATAGTGTTGTTTACTATAAGCTCTGTTTAATGAAACATCAGTGTTAACAACTGTGTTTGCATCAATAACTGTTAATAAAGATCAAAATGTTTGTCACAACAAATTGTTAAAAAATGATGAGAAAATTTTGATAAATTGGGCATGGAATTTTGAAATTCTTATATCTATTGATATATATATATATATATATATATATATATATATATATATATATATATATATATATATATATATATATATATATATATATATATATATATATATATATTATACTTTAACATTAGATTATTATTTATATATTTTAAACATTTTTTGACTTTAAAAAGAATTATTGATTTTATCAACTCATTAAATTATCAAATTAGTAAGCAACCATACTTAGAATGAAGGTTCTATATTTTAAAATATTGATTATATTTTTGTTGTTGTTTCAGGAAGTGGCTATAGTTAACAAGTACCAAAGTTACTTGTTATGTTTATATTGCAATTTTTTATGATTTCTCAGAACATCAGGTACAGTTTCTGATGTTAAGTGCTTCTATGAAAATGACAAAGTGAGTTTTGTTAATTTCTGATGTTGCTAATTTAATTTAAAATATTTGGGGTATATATAATGTTTCCAAGTATTTTATAGCAAAGAGGTGAAAGTGAAAATTGTGAAAAATTAAAAATTTACTTAAGGGACTAACAAACATTCAAGGAATGAGATCAAAGATTTATAGACACACAATTGTGTCATATTATTATTTTAAAATCACATTAACAATGTACCAGTAACTGTATCAAGGAAAAAATTTTGGTTGTATATGTAGCAAAGGTAGATTTTTGTAACTTTAAATTGTAATGTTAATGAACAGGTAGATTTTTGTAATTTTTTTTATTGTAATATGTATGTAACAAAGGTTAGTTTGTGTAACTTTAAATTGTAATGCGTATGTAACAAGTAGATTAAATTTGGACATACAATGCTATAAAAAAAAATTAAGTAAAAGTGCTAGATTTTTTTTCAAAATATTTCTTCTGTCATGTAAACGGTTCTTTCAAGTTTTCAAGTTAGAAATACTGCAAAATTATCATATGGTATGGTTATGTATGGTGTGGTTATGTATGGTGTGGTTATGTATGGTGTGGTTATATATGCTATGGATATGTATTGTTATATATGGTATGGCTATGTATGATTGTATGGTATGGTTGTGTATGGTTATGTATGGTTATATATGGTTATATAATATGGTTTTATATGATTGACTCTCGTGCTTATCTATTGCCTCTTTAGTTTTATATTTGCCTTCATATTCTGTTGTATGGAATACTGTTTTATATTTTTTTTTCTGGGATGATTTTTTCGATGGTGTTTTTTTTTTGTTTAGTTTTCTGCTCACATTAATGTTTTGGCTTTTACTCTCATTTTCTGAATTCTTACAAAAAAAATATCAGAAAAAATTTAGAAAGTAAAACTTTTTTCACTCTATCAAAAATAGATAAGGCTAAATACTGATTAGATAAAAAAAACCTGAAAGTTGGGTTGAGGTAAAATTTACTCTTTTTTTACTTTATCTTTATGGTATTGGAAGACTGATAAATTAAAACCTCTTTCTGTTGTTGTTTATTAACTTTGTTTTTAGTGGGTTTTTTTTGGTTTTTTTTATATATCAGTAGACGACTGTGGTCTTTCTCCTGCCCCTAACTCTCTTTTAAAATTTTTTATTAATAAACTCTGAGGGACTGAGTATGTTTTAATTATTAAAGGTAAGTGCCTGTGGTTTCTATCTATATGTGTTAGTTAAAATTGGTTTGAGTAATTTAATTTCTACTAGTTTTTAATTAGAAAAAATAAAAAATGAAATAAAATTATGCTATTTGTTTTCAGTTGGTGATGACATCAAGATGGCATACCAAGTTTAAAAATTATTTTTAAAACTGAATTTCTATTAATTATAGTTCAAATGTTTATATTATTTTAAAAGATTCTTCATAATCTGAAACATTTTTTGTTTTAGGCATTTATTAAGCAGCCAAATAACATCAAATCCTCATAACATAAATGAAGTCATGCCTGTTATTGGAGCAAGATTTTACAGCCAGCTTGATTCCGCTCAAGCACGTTGTGAGCTATTGGAAAATGAACTCTCTAAGGTTTTTTTTTTAGTTGGCAAAAATAAAGGAAAAAAGTAAAATTTCAAAACTTTTTATTAGGTTTTAAAAATGATTTTGTAATTTCCATTACATAATTAGTACAAATAAAAAGAAGTCAAAACATTTTTAAAAAATTGTTAAAATCATTTTGTCTTTGCATTGCAGGCTTGGGCAGGAATGGCATGTGATGGATGGTTAAAAGTTATTCATAACGTATAACATTTTTTCATTGCTTTTAAATTGTTAAAACATCAAATAGTCATGGTCAAGTTGTAAAAAAATTTTAAGCATGGTCAGTTACAGCATGAGATTGCACGCCACTTCTGTCCAAGCCTGACATATTGTCATCAGTTGTATTATAGATATGTTGTCCTTATTTGCAGTTACTATATGTAGTCTTTAGTTGCATCTACTATGTTGTTTCAGTTGCACCTAAAAAATTTTCTTCAGCCATATCAAGAAAATTTTGCTCAATTTTTATATTCTTTTTATTTTTAAATTTGAATAAGTGGAAAAGGTGCCTAACCCAGTTTTTCAAAATTTTTTGGATAATCACTGCAAGCACTTTGATCACTGCAATCACTTTGATCACTGCAAGCAGTATATTGAATATGTAGTTTGATGTGGAAAAAGTGCTGAACCCCAAAACCTGTTTATACAGTGCGGCTTCCTATAATCATATTTACTTTAACACTTAAATCGTGGAAAAATTACCTCACAATCAACATGGTAAAAATGAACAGCTTTCAAAAGTGATTGTGATGATTCAGATGCAGGTTAGTGAAGGTATGTTTGTAATTATTGCAGCATCAAGATATGCTTTTCATAGAATTTATCAAACAATAAAATAGTTTCTATCCTCAATGTTGTTGAATACAGAATTCATTTTATATTTTCACCATCTTCAATCAGATACATATCTAAAATGTGATCTGTTTAACAACAAAATGAAGTGTGTATTAAAGGGTGAAAAAAAGAACACTGTTAGGGGGGACCATCTTATTCATCAAAACATGGCTAAAAACGGTGTACTGAGTACTATCTGTGCTTTGAGTCAAGTTCTTTAACAAATTTAAAAATGACTGAAGTACCAATAACTATAAAACACAAAAAACAATCATCATCACCAAGTTCTTTAAAATCTATCATTAACTAATATTTGTGGACTTTGAAGTAACTTTTCTTCTGTAGAGTCTTATCTCTTGCAAAGTTAAATAGACCTACTTGCTTTTTGTGAGACTAATTTAAGTTCATCTGTCTGATCTTGTGATCTTAGTGTTGATGGTTATCTTCTTTTAATTTGTAAAGACTCCAATAGTCATATACTTGGCCTGGACATCAAGAAGAAATCACCCATTTGTTGGAAAATTAGGTTTGAATCCACAAACTATTCTTTTATGTGCTTTCGTTTAGCACCACTTCACTCTTTCATATTTCTCTTTGTTCTATATTGCTCACCTTTATCTCAAGACTGCACTCTTTTCAATGTTATTTCTGATCAAATTGACCAAGCCCTTTCTCTTTATCCTTCAGCCAATATCGTTGTTGTTGGTGACTTTAATGCTTATCACACTGAGTGGCTTGGCTCTAGTGTCAATGACTCTGCAGGTGTCAAGGCCCACAACTTTTGCCTTTCTCAGTCTCTAACACAAATAGTCAACTTTACAACTCACTTTTCAGACAATCCCAATCATTTACCTTCTTTACTTGACTTATGTCTTGTTTCTGATCCACATTTACATTTAAATGTGTTTCTTTTGTAACTTCTTGGGTTTAGGCTGGCATGGAATCTTTTATTCTCTTTTGACAATTCCAAGTCAAGCCTCACTCTTTTCTATGGTTTTCCTCTCATTGTGCTCAAAACGATTCTCCAGAATTGTTTTGATATTAGAGATTAGATAAGTAATGGTTACAATAGATATGGAAGTAATGGTTACAAATTGTAACCATTACTTCCTATTCTCAGGTCACAAAATCTTGTATATTGTCTCAAAAATTAGGCTCCTCAGACTTCTGGAGAATCTTTAACAAGGTCTGTAATAAGAGTAAATCTGTTATTCCACTTCTCTTGAATAGTTCAGATTTTATTACCTCACCTAAAGAAAAAGCTGAATTGTTTGCTAAGAACTTTTCATCAATCTCATCTCTTGATTCCTCTAATCACAACCTACCTAATATAGCATACAAACTGGTTGATCCATCGCTTGACATAACGTAACCCTCCAGCTTTTGTATCTAGAGTATTTTCCTGCTGAGACTCTTCTACAACTTGTGATCTGTGCAACATACCTGTTATAGTCTTGCAGAAGTGTTCTCTGGAGCTGTCATCTATACTTTCAAAACTATTTAACAAAGTCTTATTTTCCAGCCTGCTTGAAATCAGCATCTGTTATCTCTATTTTCAAAAATTCTGGAGAGCAATCGGACTCATCTAACTTTCGTCCCATTCATCTTCTTACTATCATTAGAAAAGTTTTTGAGTCTTTAATTAACAAACACTTAATCTCTCATCTTAAATTTGATAACTTTCTCATCAATATGGATTTTGATCTTCTTGCTCTACTGCTGATTTGTCTGTCTTTGTCTGTCAAATCTTCCATTGAAGACAACTTTTAAACTACAAATCTTCTTCATTTTCTGAATCTTCAGGGGACCCTAAAGTTTCTATCCTTGACATGGGTCTTCTGCATTCCCTGTAACTTCAGGGGTTCCTCAAGGTCCTATCCTTGGCCCTATACTTTTTTAGATTTTTATTAATGATCTCCCAGGAATTTTCACATCTAAGGTGGTAATGTTCGCTGATGATACTACCATTTATTTTTGCCTTGATAAGAAGCCAACACTCTCTGATTGCTTGGAGGGGGCATTTGAGCTTGAAAAGGATTTCACTTATGCTGCAGCATGGGGCTCTCAGTGGCTGTTGAATTTTAAGTCAGATAAAACTCAATTATTTTTAGCTAATCGTTATTGCAATAATCTAGATCTTATTATATTTATGAATGGTAATGTACTCAATGAGTCATCTGCCCTTCATCTTCTAGGATTAACTCTTACATCGATCTTTCTTGGAAACCATATATCAAATCCATTGCAATATTTGCATCTGCTAAACTTGCATCTCTTTATTGTGCTTGCTACTTTTTTACTATGTTGCCATATCTGGAGCAGATCTTTAAATGATGCTTTTTCTCTTTTAGATAAAGTATAAAAACATATTCTAAACAGTTAGACCTGCTCTTACAGTCAACCTTCAACCATTATCACATCGTTGTAATGTTGCTTTTCTTTCTCTTTTCTGTGACTGTTCCTAAGCTCTCCAAAAATTCTTATTTGTTTAGTTTTTTTTTGAACATCTGTTCTTTGGAATTTGCTCCCTTCTTCTTGTCTGCCTGATTCATATGATTTGCAATCTTTTAAGTTGTCTGTCAATCTTACTCTATAAACTTCATCTTTTCTCTTTTAGTAACTTCTAACTTTATTAGTGGTTGCTTGCAGCCTTTTTGAAACTGAATGTTTAAAAAAAAAAAAATAGAGCAATTTGTCGACACATTTCAGAAACTGTAACCCATTTAATATTGTATAGCCTTTTTTTCAGTGGACAAAATTGCAACATAAAAATGTCTTATGTTATGGTTGATTTCCATATAGTTCCATGACAGTTTTGCGACAATAGTCGTGCAACAGCAGTGTCCTAGAACCTAATATTTCCATTAAACTACAAACTTATTTTTGCTTACATTCTATTTTAGAAAAATATTGGTGGCATTGTTCAGTATCAACCAATAAAAATATTGTACAGCGCGCAAAAATAGAATCAACTTATAAATAATAAAATTCATGGCTAAAGACATGCTGGATAAAATTGTAAAAAAGATCACTACACTCATTCCATTTATGTTGCTTGACTTAACAATGCAAAATCATGGATGGCAATCTGGCACCATCAATGTCGAACCTGAGCGCTTTTTTAACATTTTTGGTATTGCAAAACACAATAATGTGGTATCCTAAATTCTTTATTAGATATAACACTCTATTTTTTCACCTATTTTTAATAACAAATATTAATCTTCTGATAATAAAACTTTTTCCTGTTGTTTTTCAAAAGATCCGTAAAAGTTCCTTCCAATTTAGAGAAAATGAAGTAATTGTGACACCTTATCTACCTCAGGCACCTTTTCTACTGAGCTCCTTATTTGTAATAATAGAGTTAATGATATCTTTGGTAATAATTCATCAAGTGGACATCACCCAGTACCCATATTTAGTCTGAATGTAATATATTATATTCATATATATTACAACATAGCATATATGATATATTTTTTGTGAAAAAAAAATTTAAAAAAAAAATTTCACATTTAATGATAAAATAAGACAATAAGACATTTATTCTAAAGAAATGTTTTCACATTTCTGTTAAAAGTTCTGAATCCATTAAGTTTTTTTACATTTTTAATTAAAAAAATTTTAATTTAGGTTTATAAAGCTAAAAATTTTACTTAAAAATTTTAAGGTGAAATTTTCAAATCTTCAACTACCCTAAAGAACTTTTACTTTCCAAATACAAAATATATAGAAAATGTAAAACTAATTTTTTGCAATTTTTTTTTTTTTTAATTGTTTCAAGTTTTAATTATTTTAAATTTTTTGAAGTTAGTACAAAAATTAAATAAAAGTTATTTTTTTAAATTAGGAATTAGATAATGGCAGATTATTAAGAATACTTGCCAAGCTTGGAACAATATTAGAGCGATCAGAGTAGGATTTTCATTTTGACTTTTAGTTTTTGGAATTAAAATTTGTTGTCTATAATATTTAACATTTGCTTTTTAACATTTATTTTTTAACATTTACCATTTAATTAGGTTTAACATGGATCCGGAGTGGTCTGAAACTGGCGATCGTTATTTACTGAAGCTTTTTCGTGATTATTTGTTTCATCAAGTTACAGAAACTGGAAGTCCTTGGATTGATTTTGCACACATTGTTTCTGTTTTAAACAAGGTATTTTTTTGCTTTATTTTTCTGTCAGTATTTTTTTCTTTATTACAAAAAAATATATTTTGTGTTTAATATTATTTTAAATATTTTTATTCTTATAGTTGGATTCAGGTTCTTCTGAGAGAATTTGTTTGAGTTCAAGGGATGAACAATCTATTTTAGTAGTTTCATATCATGATATAAAAGCTTGTTTGGAAACAGCATTTTCAGAACTAACTCAGCCATTGGATGTGTCGTAACCTAATAATAAATTTGTGTTGATTTCTTCAAGCTTATAAACTAATATTTAAAAGGACATGTTTATAATTGTTTGTAAATTTGTGTATTTATTCTTCTATCGTGAATATAGAATTTGAAATAAGAATTTTTTCTTTATTATTATTTTTTTTTTCAAACTATCTGAGCTAGAAGCCAGAATGGTTTTTGTATTTTTTATAAATACTCTTCTTTTTTTTTTCTTTTAGTAATATTATTGTTCTTTGTAAATTTTTTTAATGCATAAAAATAAAAATTTTAATGAATTTTATTTCTAAACATTCAAAAGAATTAGCTTGAGTAAACCTTTTCTTCAAAATTCATTTTTTATATGTTTTCATGCATTAATTTTTTAATTAGTTTTTTTGTTGTTGTTTTGTTATAGTTATTATTGCAAATAGAATATAAAACAATTCTCTCGATTTTATGAATTAAATAAAGGCTCTTTTATTAAAAGTTTAATATGGAAACTAAAGTGGTTTATGTTATACATTTTGCATTTGATCTGTGGATTTTTTTTTTTTTTTTTACAAATATCTATTATCTTATAAAGTAGAGTTTGTTAAAGTTGAACTTTTTAATTTCCCCTAAATATATTATTTAAATGGAAATATTTCTATAGATTATTTGTGAAAACTGAAAGAAGTTATGTATATTATTTTGAACTTTATTGTTCTTCATTATAAAAGACGAAATTTAAACTGTATAGTTGTATGTTTATACACAAACAAATATATATATATATATATATATATATATATATATATATATATATATATATATATATATATATATATACATACACACATCTGTGTTTATGTATGTATGTGTGTATGTATATATGTTTGTTTTTATGTATGTATGTATATATGTACATAAATATATACATAAATGCATGCATACATACAAACATATATATATATATATATATATATATATATATATATATATATATATATATATATATATATATATATATATATATATATATATATATATATATAGAGTATTTTTTCAAAAATCTATGTACTTAATTTTGAGTAAAAGGGCTTTTAGATCCTTACTCTATTTGTACAACATTTATATCTAAAAATAAATAATATTCAGTATACTATTCTTATTATTTTTGTTTTTTTCTCTCTCTCCCTATTTACTATAAAGTTTTATAGTTGAAAATATTGAAATAACACAAAAATATTTAATTTTTAATTTTTACATTCAAAGGTTTTCTTTTAAAATGAATGAAAATATACCATTAGTTGATGTTTCCTGTCTTTTAAAGTACAGTAAATCTCAATTTAAAAATGATGACTTTATTGGTGATAAAGAAATCCAATCTCTAGCAAAAATATTGTTTGATTCATTTTCAAAATGGGGATTTGTGTATTTAACAGGACATACTATTGATCAAGAGGAAATTGACCAAACCTTTAAAGATGCAAAAACGTTTTTTGAACTTGAAAGTCATATAAAAGAGCAATTCCTTCGAACAAATGACCAAAACTTTGGTTATGTCCCATATAAATTTGAGACATTTGAAAAAGATCGTCCATTTGATTTAAAAGAATGTTTTCAGTTTCAAAGCAATTTTAGTCCAAACTCAGAGTTGTTAAGGAATATGTGCTCAAGTTTTGTTCAATCAAAATTTTACAAATCTTGTGAGCAGTTCACTTATTTATTATTAAAACTTTTTGCTTTATTTCTTATTCCAGATAATGTTGATTTTTTTGTCTCAAAACATCACCTTGGTGATGTCACCCAAAATCCAACTACTTTACGGTTGTTATATTACCCATCTTTACCTGAGCATAGTTGCATTGCAAGTAATCAGTTGCGTTGTGGCGAGCATTCTGATTATGGAACAATTACACTTTTATTTCAAGATAATGCAGGTGGATTGCAGGTTTTAAAATTTGATTTTTGGTTCAATTTTATGGTATCTGTTTGATAAATATAACAGTTATAATCTTTACTAGGTTGTCTCTCCATCTGGAAATTACATTGATGTAACACCTATTCCAGGAAGCGTTGTTGTTAATTCTGCAGATATGATCGAAATATGGTCTTCCGGAAAATTAAAGTCAACACGACATAGAGTTGTTATACCTACTAGCCACGAAAAAGCAAGGCAATCACTTGCATTTTTTGTTCATCCTGATGATGATATAAGAGTTTTTCCTTTAGATGGATCAAAAGACTTTGCAAGTGTCAATCCTAAAGAATATTTAATAAAGAAATTCAGTGAAACTTATTAAATTTTAGTAATTAATTTAAATAATTTTCTTTTGAAGTTGATATAAAAATTAACATTTGTACTAAAATTAAATTTTCTTTTTTGAAAACTTTGTTATATATTGATATATTATATGTTATATTATATAGTGATATATTTTATGATGTATTATAATGTGATATATTACCTTTTATATTACATAGTGATATATTATGTTGTATTATATAGTGATATATGTTATATTATATGTTGATATATGTTATATTATATATAATATAACATATATCATATAATATATATGTTATATATATTATATGATATATGTTGTATAACATATAATATATATGTTATATATATTGTATGTTTATTATATATTGGTATACATTATATTGTATAGTGATATATGTTATATTACAGAATGATAAATTATATGCTATATCATATAGTGATATATATATATATATATATATATATATATATATATATATATATATATATATATTATATAGTGATATATATATATATATATATATATATATATATATATATATATATATATATATATATATATATTATATAGTGATATATATATATATATATTATAAAGTGATATATGTTATATTATATTGTGATATACATTATATTGTATAGTGATATATGTTATATTATATATTATGATCAGGGGCTATTCTAGATTGTTTTCGACAGCATTGACCGTATTTAGGTGCCGATTTGGGCGCCGCCCAAATTAAAAATTGAGGACCTTTTTTTTTTACGGCAAATATTGTTTTTTTTTCGTGGAAAAACGCCTATATTTGGCAATATTTTTGCCAAATTTCTCTCCTAGGACGGGGGTTACAGTTGCCCAAATTTTTTTCCTAGAATAGCCCCTAGTAGCCCCTAATTTCCTAGAATATAAATTTTTTGAAGTTAGTACAAGAATTAAATAAAAGTTATTTTTTTTTATATAGAATAAAAAAAAATAACTTTTATTTAATTCTTGTACTAAATTCAAAAAATTTAAAATAATTAAAACTTGAAACAATTTTAAAAAAATAGAATGTTATATTATATAGTGATATATTATAAAAAAGGAAATCTTATTTAAAACTAAAGGATTTATATGATATCTTTTATTTTATCAAATTTCTTAATAATATTTTAAATTTATGCATGTTGTAAAATTTATAAAAAAATTTTAAATATTTTTTTTATTATTTTGAGAATATTTTTGAAAAGCAGTTTTTTAAAAATTTTTCAAGTTCAGTATCTTTTTATAAAATAAGAACACATATATATTTAATCATCTATATTATAAGAGTCAAATGAACTGTAAAAAAATTCTAAGTATGATTAATAATGTGATACAATACATTATTAATAGTATTAATAAAAAATATATTTAGATTTAAATTTGGATTGGAATCAATGTGATATTACTATTTTTATGTGATATTACTATTTTGTGATATTATTAATAACATTTTTAAACCAACAGTTTTTATTGGTACACGTTGAACAAACAGACAGGTACCTGTTAAAAAATCCATATTTTTTATAAAAATTGTTCTGGTAAACAGTCAATAAAAACTTTTGATTCAATTTAAAGTTGCTCTTTTTGACTTCTATTTAAATTTTACTTTGAGTGCCCAAGTTACATAAGTTGGTTTAAAAATACTAGCATGTTTTGAGTGCCAAAGATGCATGCTATCGATTGACCACTTGCCCAGCAGTCGAGAAAGCACATTTTGATGTAACTGAAGTCGCACATATGCACATGTAATTATGCACTAAAGTAGCATAATTATAACTTCCATCTTCCAAGTTATAGAGTTATGTCCTAGAGTTAAAATAGAGATTTGTCCTTGGAGAAGTTCTGATATACTTAACAGAAAACATTGTACATAGGAGTAACAATAATCATTGAAAACTAAAAGTAACAGGGTGTTATTTTTAGTTTTAGCCAGCCAGTAATATATTTTTTAGCGTGTTTTTACGATATTGGGAACATTTATTATCATTGTTTTACACAATATTGGAAAATTTAATTGATATTTTCCTATTACATTAAAAATAATTGAAAAAAAAGGGTCACTGAATTTTGGGAATTTTAAACTCATTAGTATCCGCAATATACGTGGTGTCATTGGGCTGGCTAACACCCTGCCAGATATATTTTACAGTTTTTTACAATAAGTGGTTATCTGAACCAGAAACTCACATAATATTTTGTTATGTTATGTTAAATGTTTTCAGAAAACTGAGAATGATAAAAAAATTGCAACTTTTAAAATTTTTAACAAGATCTTCTTTCATATACCTATTTAATATTGTTAAATTTTTATACTGCCATTAATGATTTTAAACTTTAAAAATTAATGAAATGAATTTTAAACTGGTAGCATTATCAAATGATGGGTAACTGTCATTTGATAATGCTACCAAGGTAGTAACCAACAGGCAGGTCATCATCACTACCCATAGACACCCTTAGCCCCAACCCAAACTCTTAGTCGGATAGCGGTACTCCATGCATCTTCTCCCTATTTAGTCAGTCGATGTATGTACTGAAGACCTTGGTAGGCCCCTATTTCAGTATGAGTTCAGACTGCTTAAATGTTAAAAACAAGCATTAATAAAAACTTTTTTATACCATTAAAGTCTTTTTGGCATACCATGCAAAGACCTAAATATATATGCGTGTTTGTGTGTATGTATGTATGTGTGTATATATATATATATATATATATATATATATATATATATATATATATATATATATATATATATATATATATATATATATATATATGTATATATATATATATATATATATATATTTATTTATTTATTTATTTATAAAGCCTATATTTGACACTTGCATTTAACGGTTATGTTAAAAAATGCCGCCTAACAACTCCTTGTGTTTAAAGTTGACAAAATCAAATAAAGATGAAAAAACCATAAAAATAATTGAGTAAACTAATTAAATTTTATCGTTTTTTAAAAAACTACAAAAAAAGCAATTTATTAGACTAGAATGTTATTTGTGTGTTTATTTTTATTGATTTATTGCTTTTATTATTTAATTTATTTGTTTTATTAATTTATTTTTTTCATTTTTGTTTTATCAACTGATTTATTTAGAGATTAGCGCAGAGGAGTGTACATTGACTGAATTAAATAGGTAGAACATGCAGGGAGTGTACATACATCAACTGACTTAAATAGGTAAAACATACAAGGAGTGCCACTACATCAATTGAGGTTTTTGGTTTATGCAGGCAATCCATTTAAAAAAAAAAAATTTTTTTATGTTTTAAAATTTTTTTCTGGTATTCTAAATTAGTTTAAATATATATTTTATATATATATATATAAAGTATATATTTAAATTGAATTTTGCAAAAAAATGTATTTAGGTATGTATGGATTTAGGTAAATGTATTTATATGTGCTATAATATAAATATAGGGGGGCATAACCGCATATGGAGACACAACCAAATTTAACATTTCTTTGTGAAAAATATAATCTAAAATTGACAACAAACATACTTTGTGTTAGTAAAACAGTTACCCTCATTTTATTTATGTCAAAAAGAGTGCCTGTTGCGTTTCTGAGAAGTTGTGCTTAGTGTTTATTTTAATAAAAGAATATTATATTTACATCATATTTTTTCAGACTTTTTTATGAGGATTAAGCAATATTTGATTTTAGTGTTAAACATGTGTTATCAGCATTGTTTCATCGAGTGAAAACCATTTTAGATATCAACCTAGCCTAATAAGAAAGCTATAAAACTGTATTCTACTATCTGTCCTCTGGGACAGAACCGCATAGACGCACAGAAGGCACAACAACATACCTTTGATATTTATCATAGTTAAATAATTATGAATGACAATGATTACGATCATCACACTTGAATGTGTTTATGTAAAAACTTAAATAGAAATAGTTTTTTTTTGACAGGTTGGAAATTAGATTTCATATTTTTTTATTTAATTTTTAGAAATGAGTTTTTGATTAAAATATAAAGCTAAGAGTATGTTATATTCATATTTTTTATATTTATGTATATCTGGTGATTATATTTCACTGCGAGATTTATCCCTGACATCTTGCTCTAAACCAGAAACATTGTCCTCAACATTCATGGCTTCTTTCACAATTGCTACACCCGAAGAAATTGTAAATATTCCAAATGAGAAAACTCAGCAACCTTGAAAATGATGCCAAAAGGGCAAAATAGCTATACCAACCAGTTCACCATATAAAGCGGAACTGGAAAAGCGCATGGGAAAAACTTAAAAAAAAAAAAAATGCTCAAACGGTTGCCAAGACTGCGGAAACAAAAAATGCTACACCTATGAAAATTATAAGTATTTCAAATGAGAAAACTCAGACTGTAAATATAAAGAATACCTACACAGTATGCAAACATGCAACAAAATCAGCAAATAATCTGAGCTGTGACAAAACATGCCACCAAAAGTGTACCCCCCAATTTTTGTGAGGATGCGATTGTGCCTCACATTGGGGGCACAACTGTTTTTTAGACTAAGTGTAATTTTTGTGTAGTAACATTTTCAAAAACTGTTTTATTTTTTTGTTAATTGCAGCAATTTAAAGCTTAATAATGTGGTTATTGAAATGAACTTTTAAAAAAACATGTTTCGTTTTTATTTTCATATAATATTAATCCAAATGTTATGTGGGTGGTTATGCCCCCACTTCCCCAAAGTCTTTTTCTCAGTTATCTGAAAAGCTGTCTGGATTAAAATTGGTTTTTGAAAACTTAGAGCTCACAAAGCATATTAGGTCAGGACTGACTCAAATCTGCACGAATAGATAAATATATATATATGTATATATATATATATATATATATATATATATATATATATATATATATATATATATATATATATATATATATATATACTGCAACAAATTTACATTGAAGTAAAATGTTTATTTTAAAATATTTTGCTCATCTTAATTTTTAAAATGTTGACTGTTTCTTGTTACAATTTCATTTTCTTATTCCAGTTTCATTTTCTTGTTACAATTTCATTTTAATTCATTCCATTTCAATTCGGAGACTTTTTCAAACAGAAAAAAAGAGAACAATCAAAAAACTGTTTTTTAAAATGACTTCAAGTAATAGTTGTAAAAAAAAAAAGAAGCATTATTTCTGTTTTCTTATTCAATATATTTCTGCTTTTTATATTTTAGTTCTTTAAAAAGTTTATTTTTTTAAAAGCAAAAAAAAATTATGGCATATCATTCTAATGGTGTTCTTACAAGCGAAGAAAACCTCAAAGGTCATTACTTAATATTAAATTAAGGCATTTATAGCCTAAATTCTTATAAATATTTTCTTATAAAGAACTACACTAAATGTGATGGAAATTCTTTTTATTAGAATATCAACATTTTATTAAGCTATATTAATTTTAGGAATTGTTAACAGGTTATCAAATACTAGTGAAAGTCAACGAATAGGTTGCCGAAAATGTGGCCATGGTAGAAGTTATAGTTACTTTGTATTTTAATTTTTAAAGCAACATTTTAAAATTATACTATTTAAACACTTAATATTTATAAGTGTAATTAATATATTGGTTTTTAACTTCGAACACTCAATATTTATACTATTAACTATTCGAACACTCAATATTTATAAGAGTAATTAATATATTTTTAAGCTGGACATTTGACTTTTCAATGTTATAATACATTACAAAACAATACTCAATTACTTGATGTTGAATCCACAACATCTGATTCTGATGATGAGTTAAATCTGTTGGAAAAGCTGCTTGAAGAAAAGAAGCGAAAGGAAGCAGAAAGTAAAGTTTTTTGCATTTTTTTTTTTAGTAATTGTTAGTGATCTTGATTACTTATGAGAAATTTTTTTTCTTGTTTTTACAAGAGTTTTATTATTTTGATATTAGGAACTTGTGTCAATTTTAATTTTTTTGTATTATCAAAAATTAATAATTTTATACTTTTGTTAGATTTATTTGTTGTTAATTTAAACTTAATAATTGATCAATATTTTTACAATTTTAATGATTGATGATAATTTGCATATAATTACTTTCGAACATAGAAATTTATGTTCACAAATAATTTTGGTAGCTGGTCATGCAGTATTAGTGTAGTGGTAGAGCACTTGTTTCAATCCCTACTACGTCCTTATTGGTTTTTTTAAATTTCTTATTGTTTATTAAAAATCATACTTTAAATTACCAAACTTTTGTGAAATAGTAAAACAGCAGGTATTTTTTATTGACTTTTAAAATTTTTATTGCAAATTTGGAGGTTGTAATACTCTTTATCAAATATTTTCCAGTAATTAATTGTCTTAATTGTTATGTGTTGACAATTTAAATTATAATTTAATGATTTTTTGATTAAAAGTTGTTTAATTTTTTTATAGTTCGAAAGAAAAAAAAAAAAGAAAAAAAAAAGTCCAGGTATTAATGTTTTTTTTAGCATTTTTAAATTTACATAACATGAAAGTAAAATGTTTACTTACTGTTTTAAATATTTTTTTATTCTGTGATAACAATAGCAATAACAGATAACAATAACAATTATGTGATAACAATATTATTAAAAGTAAATAGTTATATATAGCAGTTACCTACCTATATAAGTAGGTAGGTAACTGCTATACATAACTATTTACTTTTTAATATTTATTTATATTTCAGTAAGAATTAAACACATGTAGCTTATATTCCGGAAAAGTAAATCACATTTACTTTTTAAATTTAAAGCAATTTCAATCCAACTGTCTGTTGATGTTTTTGACATCCAATAGACAGTTGTTTTGGTTAGTGTGCAGCAAGTACAAAATGTTTTTTTAACTGATTGCTCTATATCAACCAATAACAAGAAACACGTTTGAACAGGAGAAGCATGAAACTCAAATTTTTTCTAGTGGATTAAAATAGAAACTCAAGGCATAAAGTAACCCTGTATAGGGTTAGCTTAATATAATAACAGTAGCTTTAGATTATTAACAATTCAAGGTCAGATTAGGATCAGTATCATCATGATTACCCTGCCACTGGTAAAATCCAGTTCAAGTGCAACATGTTTTGCTGTTTTGTGCGACTTTTCTGGGCAAAGGCTAGAAAAAATCTGGCTTAAAATGCTTTAGAGCTCTTGTTTGAATATTGGACAGAAATATTTAAAAAAATGTATACTAATTTTGGAAAGATGTAAATAGTAATCAGCTACAATCTTGTAGAAGGCCTCCTAAGCACAGTTGCGTACTGGCCCTATAGGCTATGCGAGAATCCTGCATCGATCTCTAGCCATTTATCTTAGAGGGGTCTTTTGATCAACAAAATATAATATTCACTTTATTTATGGTACACAAATTAAATTCTTTACTATCTGATTTAAAGTATTAAACTTTGAGCGCTAGTATATTAGTATTTTGCATAACAAAATGTAACCATTATCTAACACCCCTCTCAAAATAAAGTAGATATTTGCAAAAAGTGTTTATTATTACATTACATAAATCGCTGTTAACAATTACATTACATTACCATCATAATAAATTTTAAAAATCACCTCAAGAGTTGAATTATACTTGCCAATCAGAAAGGAGTTTATGATCTAATTATGAAAAATTCCCCCAAGAATTGTGTAAAAGATGAATTGTTGCTTTAAAATGTGAACATTTCCTCTCACTAATTTTTTAAGTATTAAAAAAATTATTTAATTATTGCTTGTGTGGCCACCAGATTATTTAGTTGCTATGTAACCATGGAACTGAAACGATGCATTAGCATATTAAGTTCTGACTAATTCTGTAATTCTGACATGAAAGTTTTTTTATGCGGTCAAAATAATTGCAAAATGAAGTTTATAAAAGACTTTATTTTTCTAAAAAGTTTTGCAAATAAGTCTATCTTTGAGAGACTTAATTGCAAAAAAGTTTTCAATTGGTTTTAACATAAAATTATTTGAATAGTTAAAGTTATAGTTCCCCTAAACAAAAGAAGTTGCAGTCAGACTAATAAAAGTTTTATTTTTTAATAGAAGTTTCAAGTTACCACATTGTAAAAAGTTATTAAAAAAAACCTGTTTTCGAAGCATAAAAATTATTTTAAATTATGCAAAGAAAAAAAAAATCTGGTTTGTGCTTTTAAAATGTTTTGTATAAATGCAAATACCCCTTAATATCTCTAGTATAATATTTGTCATTTGATTTAAAGTTAAAACACTTCAAGAAATTCTAGTTTTATAGCAAGTCTTGAAGCGGTATCAGGTTAAAAAAAAAAATTTAATTAAAATTTCAATAAATTATTTATAATTCCTGACCAGGCATTATAAATACTTTATTAGATGACCAATTGCTGAATAATTCAGATGACAAATTTATTTAGATGACAATAGAAAACCAGCTGGTTATCTATTGTTCAGTTATAAATGTTATAAAAATAATTTTCAACACAAGTGTCATTTTAATAATTAACATAGTGCGATAAAAATTATCTATTGATTTTTTTACAGTCTCAAAAATTATTTATTGATCTTTCTAGGTTCTCCTAATCATTTGACCTTCAATTGAAATTTGACCTTCATTTGAAAAACTACATTTTTAAGCCACAATGTAAATATTCTTTTTATAATGCAATCTAGCATTAGATTATTTGCACTATATGTACATCCAGTTTATAATGGCATGTAACTACATGCGGTTATAAAATTTAGCACTTATATATTTATGGACTTTAAATCAAACATCTGCATGATTGGGTCTTTCTAGAAAATTCCTGTTTTTTACTTGTGTCTCCTTGGTAATGACTATGTAACTCTTTCTTTTATCTCCT
>NC_088931.1:21240000-21485000 GCF_038396675.1 Hydra vulgaris
GCATTAAATGTGAATATTCCTGTCGACCTAAATCCGTTTATATTTATTATAATAATAATATTTTATAATAATACTTATTTTCATACTTAAATCCATAACAAAATTATTCAACAACATTGGTACATTTTCCTTACAAATTTCATTAAAATCGTTATCCAATTTAAATTGCCGACAAATGTTCTGCCTTTTTTTTTTCATTGGTCCGAAAACTGACACATCTAATGGTTGTAAGATGTGTAGCATTAGGAAACAACGAAATCAAATGAATTCTTTCCGAAGAGCAATACACGCTGAGCTCTTTAGACAGATGCAAGCGGTGTCCATACATGAACATATATATAGGTAATTGTATATTAATAGATTTCAAATATGGTACTAACACATTTGTAAAGTACTCATAAAAGCATTCGGCGTTCATCCAGCCGCTGTCACTTTTACCGAGTCCCCAACCTGGTGGTGCAGCAGCAATAGTTTTTGGCATTCGAGCATACTCGAGCATACTACAATGTTAATGATGGTGCAAATTGACCATTTGCATTTACGCAAAATAGAGTTGTAAGGTTTAATTATCGCTGTTGTTGCATTCTTCATAAACATTTCTTCCTCTAATGCCAATTACTTTTCCAGTTTTTGGTGCTAACTTAAAACCAGTTTCGTCTAAATTAAAAACACGAGATGGATCATTAAGGTATTGCGCATCATCGCCTAATAATTCATGCACCTCATTAAACCATTTTCTTATTGATGCTTCAGTTATAAGACCTCTAGCTCGACTAATATGCTCTGCTCATTTTTGCGATAATTCCTTATTCGACGCATAAATTTATAAAAACAGTTTTTACTTGGGACATCATCTTTAAATGGTGTTTTTATACCTCGCCCTATAACTATTTTTTGTACCGCCTTAATTAATAACTTTTTTGTAATCGCAAAACCCATGTTAGCGCACTGCATTAACCAAGCAACCAATTCATTCTCAATTTCTTCTCCAAGATATGATTTAAAGCCAGAGTTTTGCCGTTTGGGTTGGCTTTTACCAGATAATTTATCGCGTAAGGTACTTTCAGGAACATTAAACTTTTTGCTGACACATAAATTTTTTTCACCTTTATTTAAAGCTCTAAGTGCTGCATGCAGTTGTTCTTCTGAATACAAAAGCTTTTTTCGAATATTTTGTTTCTTTTTTGAACCTTGCATCTTTCTAATCGAATTCATTTCACATAATAAATGAAGTATGAAAAACATATCAAATAAATACTCCCTAGGGTTAAATTCATTTCAGATGATAAATAAAGTATAAAAAAATATATCAAATAAATACTCTCTTGGGTTAAATTACCTTTAATTGGTAATTAAGTTGAACTGAAATGGTTTTTTAGAGAGAAAACTTCACAAAATAAAACCCGTCCGAAAAAATATTTTTATAAACGGTAAGTGCTAACTATTATAATTTTCGTAATCACCTATCGTGTAAAAGATTAAACAATGTTATACAAAAAATTCTTATATTTTTTGATAAAATTTAAAATAGTCAATGTTTTTACAACTATTTTAAACTTTTATCAAAAAAATTATATAAGTTTTAAGCCGTAAAAAAACTAGACAAACTTTTTTTTACTGTTAAAGATTTTCTTAAGAAAGCAATAAAAAATCATTTGCGGGTAAAAAAACATTTCAAATCTTTAAAAATACATCTTTTTAAAATTTATTTATTAGTGAAATAAGTTAGTTTTGTATAAAACAATGCTAAAAAAATAAATTAAAAAAAAAAACATAATAAATTTACTGATTTTTTCAAAAACCACGGTAGGTGCTTCTTCACGGTAGGGGGTGCCATGACCCTACTTCAAACTTAAAAATTTTTTAAAAAAATTTTTTTTAAAAGAATTTGTAAGTTTAAAGTGAAACAAATGGTTAACAGAAAACTTTGAAATATTTTACCATGAAAAGTAAGTCTTTGCATATTCCAGCCAACTCTGCCAAGTTTGATAGGTATTGTTGTGTGTGGCAGTATTGTGGTAATTCTGTTAAAAGTGGCTCGTAAAGTTTAGACAAACATAATTGAAATTGCACTACTGCGATAGAATGAAAACATTAATTTTATTTTTGATTAATTGAACAACTATTCTACAAAAAGTAATTTTTCTTGCTCTTTGATTAAGGAATTTTAAAGAAACTTATTTTTTTAGCAAAATCACTATCATAGTAGGTAGAATGACATGCATATAAATATCAAAAGAATACAAACTTCACATCTTTGAGAGTAATCCTAACCTTTTGTTAATGCATTTAAATCAAAAAGTAAAAAAATTTTCAAAAATAGTCTAGTATCAAGATTCATCCAAAAAAATTTGGTAAAATAAATGTTCTTGTCAAAAATTAGTTACTTCCAATCGTTTTGAGTTTAGAAGCTCTAAATATTACTTTATTTGTTGTTAATGAATCAGATTATGTCATGATGGAGGAAATAAGTTATAACATATTTTATCATTTGGTACAGTTGACCCATTAATATGGTTCAAATAAGGATTAAGTTTACATAGAGTTAATCTTGGTTTGCAATCTTTAAACTTGATTTACTGTAGATCATTAAATTAATCAGATGATCATTTTGGCAAGTAATCTGACTAAATTATTGATTCATCTGATTGATTCCATTGATTTATACTATTGCTAGTTGATATGAATTCTTAAAAAAGATTTTAAAAGCCTAAATCCTTAGTTTTAAGGTTGTTTGCTTGATTAAGCATCCATTTATACAATCATCCATTTAAATGATAATTTAAATGGATGATTATTTAAATGATTAATTTGAATAATCAGCCATTTAAATGATCAGCATCCATTTGGTATAAAAATATTACAAGTAGAAAATTAAAATTCATTCTGACAGAAGTTTTTTAAATCATCAATTCCTTGTATATGTTTGTAGCGTTTTCAAATGTAACATATTTTAATGTAATTTTTTTTAAATAACAAATTTAGATTTCATTAATAATTTTTGTTATAGTTATTGTTGTAAAGGTCTTAATGAGGTGTAAAATATACTAATGTCACAATTTAATTTTTAACAATATAAAAATCATTCCCTAAGTTCACAAAAATAAAATTCCATAGTTATATAAAAAATATAAGCAACATTGATAAAGTTTACCACTATAGTTATAGTTATAAAAAGTAATGTCCGGCTAATAAATTTTTTTCAATGCGTTTATTTGCTGTTATCTAATAATGTTAGATTTTATTAATATTGAAATTTATAATTTATAAAATTTTTAGTTTGGACTACCAATTAAAAGATATGGGATTACATCTGGATACAACACTCTCTTGTATTATTTTGGCATTCAGTTTTCACTATATCATTTATCATTATTCAAAAAAATTGAATTTTCCTATTTCAGTTTATTTTTCCAATTTCATAATTTTGTTTTAAGTCTAACAGTTTTATTTACTTTATTTATAGAAATTGTTATATTTCTGCTAAGATAATATTTATTAAAATTATTAAAAAATAATCAAGAAAAAATTAATTTAAAAAAAAAAAGAAAAAAAATCATGTCACTTTTTCTTTTGTGGAAACTGTGCGTGTGTGTGTATAAATCACTATAAAATCAGTGTTATTTGGTATCGTGATACTAAATGCACTGATTTTAAAAAACGGTTACAAATTTGAGAATTTTTAAATTTTTTTAATTTGATCTATACTAAATAAATATTAAATAAAAAAATTAAAGTTAAATAAGAAAATAAACATAAAATTCCAAATAAAAAAAATTTAATTCAAATAATACCAAGTAATAAATTTCATACCAAATAAAATTGTAAATATTATAAAAAATGCATAATATTAACAAAAGTTAAAAATAATAAAAACTTAGTAAAACAAAATGTTAAATTCTGTTCAACTTGTGTGCAAATATTTTTGTCTAATTTAGTCATGGCAAAAGAATGAACTTTGATTTTTACTATTTTATTTACGTAACTATAACTTTAGTTCAAACTTTTAAGATAATTGGTGTATGTACTGAAGACCCCAGCAGCAGGCTATTTCAGTGTGACATCATCTGGCTTATCTAAACATGCATTTATTGTTATATATATATATATATATATATATATATATATATATAT
The DNA here is from genome assembly GCF_038396675.1 of Hydra vulgaris. Taxonomy (NCBI): domain Eukaryota; kingdom Metazoa; phylum Cnidaria; class Hydrozoa; order Anthoathecata; family Hydridae; genus Hydra; species Hydra vulgaris. The sequence goes on from NC_088931.1 coordinate 21,244,135, forward strand.
ATATATATATATATATATATATATATTTCGTTGATTCACCTCCCCAGAAGGCCACTACAGACGAGGAGGCTACTAAATTGTGGTTATAACCCTCTCTCAACTCTATAACTCTAAAACACGAACCTTGATGAACAAGGCCGCTGCGCGGAGAAACAAGTTGAGCGCAGTACTACCAGGGACGTGGTGGGGATCGAACTCAGAACCTCTCGCTAATGAAGCAAGCGCTCTACTACTACACCACTACCGCATTATATATATATATATGTATATTAAATGTGTTCTGCATATATATTCTGTATATGTATAAACATGTATGATTAGATTTGTACATATTTCTGCAATTGATTTATATCTATGTTTTTAGAAACATATGTGACAAAGAAAATCTTTTGCACAAAGACTTTCGTTTAACCCAGATCAAAAACTTGGTTGCAATCCCACTTTCTTTTGAGAGCACTCTCATAAATATAAATGATTTATTAAAAGACACTTCTTCATTTCACATGCAGTTTGTTGATAACAACACTCTTTTAAAATCTAAAATTAAAAATCCAAGTGAGCAACTTGTAGAACTTTGCTACCAATATAGTCTCAAACTTGATGGTTTGCCTTTTGATGAGCTGAAAAAAAATTTACCAAAGCGATGGGAAATTCATGGTAATTTAATTTTGTTTCCAGATCACTCATTTTCTTTGAAAACATGGGAAATTCTTCCACAGGATTTTTGGATAAGAGTTGCCAAAGTTTTTAATGCAGAACGAATAGCTATCAAATCAAAAATAATTGGAGATGGTTTTCGCACACCTAATGTCATTCTTCGGTTAGGAAATGACAGTTGGGTTGAACATATTGATAATGGTATCAAATATGCTTATGATGTGAGGCTTAATATGTTTAGTAAAGGAAACATTACAGAGAAACTGCGTATTTCATCATTTAACTGTGAAAATGAAGTTGTTGTTGATTTGTTTGCAGGTCAGTTGAGAAAATTTAAAAAATAAATGTTTTTTAAAGTAATACAAATTTATTATATTTATTTTAAATATAACAAGCTAAAAGTATAACAAAAATAACGCATAAATTCCTATTAAATAAATATTACATTTAAATAACTCTCCTAATGTGTTTCCATATAAACTGTGAAATTGATTTTTTATTAAACTTGCATCCAGTTCTACTATAATTAATAATGTAGTGATATTTAGCATTTCACCCTAATTATCAGGCTGTTATTAAATAAAATTATAAATCAAAATAGAAATATTGCATCTACAAAAAGAATGTTGTAATTATTTTATATATTTTATTGTTATAATTGAGTTACATGGAAAGCATGCAATGAACACTTTTTACTAAAGCATGTTAAGTTTGAATAATTCAACTCATCAAAAAAATAGCACTACAAAACTCTTTAGAATTATGTTTTAAGTCTGAAAAAAAAGAATAAAGTCTGCAGAATTTGCTGATACAAAGTATTAGCAATGTTTTTAAATATTTGAGGCCTAAATAAGTTCCTATTAAAAATTGCAAGAATTTACATCAAAGGCTTAATCTTCTGTATTATTATTATTATTAAGTTATACGGAACAATACATGAACCGTAAGTTCATCATTAACTAGCAAAGCTAGTCTGTATAGAAGCATTGAAGCGCGGAAAATGATGTGCTATGATAAGTGTTGATACCGGTCTAAATTAGTTTTAAACTTTTTCACTGAGGTAGTATTTATTACATTGTCTGGCAAAGCATTTCATGTGTTTGCTATACGGTTTTTAAAAAAGTTATATCGGACAGTTTTTGTTGATTTCATGATGGTACCAGATGCAAAAGCCATAGCTGGGGGAAATGTTAATTTGATTAATAACTCAGTTAATTAACTCGATTTTATTCTCTAAATTTTTAAATACGGTCCAATCGTTTTCTTTGTTCGCATAGAGAAGTGAGACCAAGTTTGATACATCTTGATTTATAATTAAAAGGCTTCATTTCTTGTGGTACTTTTGTAACATGCCGTTGAATACTTTCAATTATAGAAATGTCCTTTTCTAAATAAGCACACCAAGCGGTAATGGAAAATTCTACAAGTGGACATATATAAGTTGTATATAGCTTTTTCCAGAGTTGTACATCTCTGCTTATGAAGCTGTTTTTTAGAATACCAAGCATTTTGTTAGCCTTGGCTGCAGCAATAGATGTTTAGAAGTTTTGCCTTAGGTCATTGGAAATTAAAACACCAAGGTCTCTTTCTGATGAGGTTGATTGAAGTTGAATTCTGTTGAGACTGTTGTTTGAGCCACGGTCATCAATAAAGTATTGGTGTGGAACAGATTTGAATTGGTTTAAATGCATTATTTTATATTTCCTAATATTTATTTCCATAAGCCATTTTTGAACCCAATTAACAATGTTGTCAATGTCAGCTTGCAGACAAAGTTTTCGTCTAATGATTAAGGCACTAAGGATTTTTGTGGCGTCTGCATACATTTTGCATATATTTTTTTTATACCTTTTTTTTATATCATATCTTGCTACTAATTTGTTCTAGTAAATTATTAATGAAGATAGTAAAAAGCGTTGGACCAAGAACTGAGCCTTGAGGAACGCCACTAGTAACTTTTTCCTATTTCGATGTTACATTTCCAAGTTAGACACGTTAAGCATTGAAAGAAATGCTTTAGTCCAATTTAAAATTTTACCTTAAATTCCATAGGATTTCAGTTTTTGTAGCAGTCTAGTGTGAGGAACTTTGTCAAACACTTTAGCGAAATCTAGAAAGACAATGTCAACAGGAAACTTATGTGATTTATGGTAGGTCAAAAAATCCATAGTCTCAAGTAAATTACCAACACAAGATTTTTTGTTTATGAAACCATGCTGATAATTAGATATAAGATTTTGAGACAGTAGATGCTGCATTATCCTATCTTTAACTATTTTCTCCATTATTTTGCACAGCACAGAAGTAATGGAAATGGGTCTGTAATTGTTTAGATTCATTTTAGAACCTCCTTTGAACAAAGGAGTCACATTTGCTACAAGCCATGTCTTTGGTCACATGCCATGTTCTACTGATTTTTGGTAGATCATGGCTAGTGGAGTTGCTATTTTGTTAGAGTATGCCTTAAGTACGTAAGGACTTATCTGATCTTCACCTATAGATTTATAACCATCAAGAGTAACCAGGTGACTTCAAACAGACTCATAATAAAAGGAGATGGAAGGAAGTGATACAGCTGTTTGTTTAGTAAATTATGTAGATTAATGTAGATTAATATGTTATGTAGATTATGTTGATAATGTAGATTAAAAAACAATTTCTGCTCTACACATATTGTAAGATAAACTATTTCTGCTCTACACATATTGTAAGATAAACAATTTTTGCTCTACGCATATTGTAAGATAAACAATTTCTGCTCTACGCATATTGTAAGATAAACAATTTCTGCTCTACGCATATTGCAAATACTAAAATTGTAAAAAAAACTATAAAAAGTTTATTTTTGAATTATTATTTCATTTTGATTAAAATACCAAAGATTAGATTTGTTAAAGAATTCAAAAAAAACTTTGTATATCTTTATTTTATAATTATTATTAACTTTATAATTATTATTAACTTATTATATATAATTATTATATATATATATATATAAATATTGTTATAATTATTATTAACTTGTTATTAACTTCATAATTATTATTAACTTATTAATTGTTAATTAATTAAAATTCACACCATTATCAATGTTTATCAATATTTTATACATTTTAAAGTTAAAATTTAGAAAATACATCAGTACAATGTGTGTTTATTCTACACACGTTAACTTCTTGAAGTAACTAGCCGTTACTGAGAACTGGTTCAGTCAAATTTATAATTGTCATCAAAAATGGTGATTTTTTTGGTTTTGGAAGCCTTCCAAATTTTAGATTTTGTCCACTGTTGTTGTCTTGATATGTTATATATTAAACAGTAGTTTGTCTTGCAAACTAAAAAGTATTTTCTTTGATGATGCTACCTACACCTTTACACCTACTTTTTCTCAAAACTACTTTTGGCTGCAGCACAAAATTTGTTACAAGCAAAAAGTTGAAAACATAAATTGCATTAGTTGTATTTTTCATGACTTAAAATTAATATAATAAAGTTGACCAGTCATTCATCCACAATGGAATTTGACTTAAAATACTTTAGGCATGTAAAAAAACTTTTTTTCCCATTAATTATTGCTTAGAGGAAAAAAATCCGTACAAAAATTAAGTAATGTTTTTATCTATTTTTTCATAGTAAAAGTTTTTTTTCACACTTAAAAAAAAAAGCGTATATGGCATATTCAACTTTAGGGTAGGATATGTAATATACGCTTAGTAAGGTATAATTCTCTACCTTTTAAGGTAGAAAATTATATTAAAAGCAATAATTTGCCATACAATTTTCTACCTATTAAGGCAAAAACTAAAAGTATAATTTTCTACCTTATAAGATAGAAATATACTTTGCTAAGGGTGTATCACAAATCCTATCCTAAGCTAGAAATTTGTACCTTTTTTTTTAATGTGTGTCATTGATACTAATAATTTTTCGATTAAAGTAGTCAATCATCTAAAAATTAAAATATTCTCTAACTTTATGTATATCAATTTAAAAAAATTATTTGAAAGATAATTTTAATTTTATGATGTAAAGAATATAAAATGTTTAAAATAAAAGTAAAAACTAATCTGAAAGACTTAAAAAAGTAAAAATATTCCAGTAAAATATTTCTAATGACTGCAAAAAAAAATTTTTCTTGCTACATAGTTATCACAGTTATTTCGGAACAAATATTCTTACACTTAAACTAATCTCTTAAAAATTATTACTTTAACTCAAAAATTACAATTTAAACACGTAAAAATGTATAAAAATCTGATTTCACCTCTGGATCCTTAAAAAGAAAAAAAAAACCTAAAAATATATTGATAGAAATGTTTGTTAATGAATGTTAATTGAAGCACGTTAATTGAAGGACACACCAAAGAAATATAAGACTGTCTGGTTTTACATATATATTAATAATAATTTCACTGATGCATACAGAATAAGCTTTAGCATTTAACTTCTGTGCTTTGAAAATATGCTTTTCATTTTGTGTTAAAATTTCAAAAAGTTTATAGAGTTTCAATTTAATTTCAAAATTCTAATCTATCTTTTTTTGTCTCAAAAACAATGTCATATGGCTTAAAAATACTCTGATAACTGAACTTGACCAACCTTAAACTCTAATTGATCAATTTTAATGTAACTATGCACAAGTCCTGTCAATAAATCATGTATTAGATCAAAAAGTAACTATTTGGCCATATTAAAATTTGATTAGTCACTTCAGAATTTGATATATCTAATAAAATGATAAAGTTATACCTAGTTTGGAATTTAACTCATTAGAATATTTGACATGTTCTGACAAATTCTGAATCTCTTTAAATGTTGTTAACTCAACCATTTCAGCATGTGTTAAATTGCTTGCAGCAGTAAACAGTTTTTTTGGCTTGAGCTTTCCTCCTCTGGAAACTGGTATTAGCTATCCAGTAATACTTATTTTTACACCAGTATACAATGGTTGGATTGTTTCTTTAAAAACTTTCATTAAAGAAGTAAAATAAATTTTTAGTTAGCTTACTAAATGGAAAAGCTTATTCAATTAAAAAACAGATGTTTTAACTTTATACTTTTTTGTTAAGAATTTGAAAGTACATAATCCAAAATTTTCAAATTCACTTAACCAATCTGGTTTGTAATGCCAATATCAACTGCATATATAACAAGTTAAATATGATGATGGATATTTGACAATTTTGTAAACTCTTTAATTTCAAGCGATTGAAATAAAAGTTCTTGCATCTCTGTAAATGGAGCAATTGATTCTTTGCGGATGACCTATATTGAAAGCATAGAAAGTATTTTTTCTTAAATATTTTTTTACGGAAATATTGAGAATAATAATTTTTTTATGTTACCCTAATCAAGGAGATTGAACACATTCTCGGTCAAGCAACTTTTGATTCATCATTGCTAGTAGTAATGCCCAGTATCCTGCCCATTTACTGACAGAATATATTTTTTTCGCTCTCGCTCGTTTGTTTACATCAAACTTTTCAAGAAGAGATTTTTTTTTTAACTTTTTTAAAATCAAGTTATATGAATTAACTTGTATGAAGTGTGGTCAAAATCAAAATTTGAAAGAAATTGATTATTGCCAATTCCAAAGCAAAATTTAAATTAACTGTTTAAAATGTTTATAATTTTTTTTTTATTTGAAGAAAGTTTTTTTGTAATGTTATAAATGTTTATGAATTTGTTTTGTTTTTCTTGTGTAATGTTATCTGTTTATGAAATCTTTTTTTTGTACAATGTTAATGAAATCTTACATTTTTTTTATATATCTTTGTTTATGAAATGTTATCTTTTTGTGTGTATAAATAATTTCAAAAGGTATCAGGGAAATTCCATTATCAATTCTGAATCACGATATGTATATTGGTATATGTATAATTTAAGGTATTGGTTACTTTACATTGCCATATTTGGTTAAAGCTCGTGCGCATACTGTGTATGCTTGTGAATGGAATCCAAATGCAATAATAGCTTTAAAGCGAAATCTAGAAATAAATGGAGTTAATGATCGATGCATAGTAATTGAAGGAGATAACCGAAAGGTAAACTCGTTCTTTTTTATACTTTTATTACAGTTTTATCTTTATTACTGCGTTACACTGTGCTATATGATATTTCAAAATGTTTCTAGCTCATTCAACAGCATGTGTGGTGACACATGAATAAAAATTTTAAGTTTAATACAACAGTAAAGCAGATTCCAATTGCAAAAATTTTTTTCTAGAAATACTTGGTTTTTTCACCTGTTACAGGGATAGATCCAGGATTTAACACTGTAGCACAACGATTCCCAACTTTTCCAATGCCGCGACCCCTAATAACATTTACCAAATTGTGTCGACCCCAGCAATAAAGTTGATATGGTTGCTTTTGAATCACTGCATTTTTACAGCTAACTATTATGTTTTTTGACTTATAAATATCTAATTTTATTTATGTTTTATTCAATGTACAAATTATTTATATTTTATTCAATGTACAAAATACATGCACAACAAGCTTGAAAAGCTTGTTTAACAAAGGTACCATAACGCTTTTTCGGAAATATCTTCAAATTTGATGGTAAGTGGACTTCTGTGTCAGGTAAATTTAAAAAACGTCTTGAAATTTTTTCTCCGAATACTTTAAGGTGTTTTCTGACAGAAAGTATTTTTTTCCTCATTGTTTCATATTCGACGTCATTTTCATCAATGAAAGCAGATAAGTTAGACAACATGTAAAAATTTATTTTCATTCATTTTTTTTTTTTTACTAAAGTTTTGTTTGAATGCTAGGATCTTTTCTGACAAAAATGTCAACCAAAGATTTCTTTCAAAGATGTCAACCAAATAGTCAATTTTGTGAAGTTGGGTTTTTTCACTAAACAATGCTTCAAGCGTGTTTGAAGCATTGCTTGGTGATTTTTGATTGATTTTTTTTTTTTTTTTTACAATGGCTCAATGATTTAGGTTTTTGATTTAAAAAAACGTTTTCACGAAGATCGTAAACGTTCATCACAGGTCGTAAACAAGTTTTAAATCATTCGCTATGGACAACCACCTCGTAACAATGTGAAGTAACAACACTATCAGATGCATCCAACTTACTGCAAAGTTTCGAAAACAGGCGGCTGTTTAAAGCACCACTATTTTCAAAATTCACGGCGCTTACAACGTTTTACGTTACTTGTAGTTTGTGCGGCAAAAGGCTTTGTTGCAAACAAAGTCGATAAATCAAACAGTTCCGATGACTTTCATGATGCATTTATTAGCGAATGTTAAAAAACTACATTTAAAATTGCCGGAGTTTTGTATGTGCAAACAACACAAACATTTTCCCTACGGGGATGTCATGATTTTTTAAAAAAGTACCAACTGTATCAAATACATCGTTATGCAGTAGTTATGGTTTCAAGAGGTTTGCAAAAAGAAACACATTTTTGGTTTCGCCTTTATTAATATACCTCACGTGTAAACCATAAACTGAGAGCATCTGTTGATTCGTCAAGTTTAATGCTAAATATTCCTAAGGGAACAAATTTCATTTCCTGGATTACCTGCTCAAGAATATCAGCAGTAACGTCATCTATTTTACTTGTGAAGATATTATTATTAGGATATTGTATTCAATTTTTTGGTTGGTGACAACTGCAAGTTTTTGGAAATGGTGTGAGGTTTCTTGACTCTGCCGGTTCTATGAGGCACCAAAAATGAAGCTTCATGGCTGTTACACTCTCTTGTCGGTACTGGCCACCCGAATTAAATCTGCTTTTCTTGACGCCGTCAGCTTTGTTCGTAAAATATTGGACATCCTTGCCTGCATAGATAGGATGTTTAGTATGAAAATTGTGTTTCAGTTTGTTGGACTTCATGAATTCGACTGACATAATTTGGTAGCGGGCACGCAATTTTCATCAATATAAAAACCAGAATAAACTTTTCGTTTAAATAGCTTTTATTATTTGAGAATATGAAGCATATGCTTGAATAATTTTACTAATGCACGGTGGGCCAGGTGGTAGACAAAACCTCAAAAAAAAAAATTCGAAATACTTCCAACTACTTAGTACATTATATTTATAAGAGCATAATGTATGGTTTAAAACATTATTTGTAGTTTAATTGTACATCATAAATGTACAATTATTATTTACAATTGAATATAATGATGAATTAATTTTTTTTTTTTTTTTAATATACCATAACAACATAACTATAACAACAAATAACTTTTAAATTATTTAACATATGCGAAATTAATTGACATATTATTAAAATTTAATTTGATAGCTTTTCAAAAAATACCAGAACAAATTCCAAGGTCTTGTATTAAAGTCACAGTTTTATTTTGAAATATAAAGGTAAGATTCTTGTTTATAGTATAAAAATATTATGTTAAAAGTGGCTCATATAGTTTAGAACCTGCTAGAACAGCATATTAATGTTAGAATAAGTTAATACAATATATGTACAGCCTGTTGGTGCTGTTTTATTCTGCTCATAGCTGCCCCTTTAGGTTTGGTAAACATTTAAAAAATATATATTGTTGTAAAATGCTATTCGCGACAAACCTATTTTTTGGTTTGTTGTCATTATTAGGTGTTGTGCTTATTGTACTGGCCTAATTAAATATATCTGAAATAAAAATAATGGCCATATTCATGTTATATTAGTTTATAGTGGTTGCACTAATAATTTTAAATTAATTTTTTTGTAGTTGATATGAAGATAAGTGATGTCCATAACCGTATACGGCATGACCAACTAAATCCGAGTGATAAATCATTTTCTTTGTCTGTAGAAGCTATTTTAGTCTCTATGAATTTGGGTTCTACTGGGTGTGCTGCATTTTTAAAAGTTTATCAAAAGAAATGGAAGGATGCAAACCGAGGAAACATAAAGTTTGAGAGTAAAAATAAAAATTGGTTGACTCATGACTTTAAATCTACATACAGTAATAATATATCTAAGCCTGATAATTCTAGTCAATTACATAAGATTGGTGGAAGACCAAGTTGTTCCTTTAAAGTTGCTTCTGACAAAACCAAAAGGAGAAGACTTAATGATATTATAAATAATTTTTCTAGTGATGAGTTGCTCCACTCAGCAAGGCTTAAATTAAGAAATGAGTATAATTATGAGGCTGCCAAGCAAGTTGCTGAGATATCAGAACCTTCTAGTCAATTTAAAAAGTATACACCTGATGAAGGTCTGGCATTAATTATAGATGGTGGCATGTCAAAATCAACCTACCAACTTATGAGAAATGGAGCTGAAGAACGTGACTGCCATATATATCCTTCATACAACAACATAAGGTTGTCCAAAGCTAAGTGCTATCCAGAGAATATCTTTGTTGATGATTATTCAGCACATGTACCACTACAAGAATTATTAAAACATACAGTAAAAAGACTTTGTGAGGTGCAAGCTCCTGTGATCAGCACAATGCTAGATGGTTTGACCCGGTTGACTTTGCGTTGCAAGGCTGTGTTTGATGGGGCTACTGGGCAAAGCATGTACAAGCAAATTAGTAGTGAGGAAGCTGGAGATCGTAACTTAAAAAAAGAAGAATCTCTGTTCATTACCTGCTTAGCACCACTAGAACTCAGTGGGTTCTGTAATAACAAAAAAGTACTATTATGGCGAAATGAAAAGCCATCATCTACTGCATATTGTCGTCCAATAAGATTTTCTTTTCAAAATGAAAGCAAAGCAGTTGTTATAGAAGAAGCAAAATATTTAGAATCTGAAATCAAAAAATGTGGTGTTTTTAATTTTACTTTTAATGGAAAGGAACTGGTTGTCAAAAGTATTATTGAACTGACCATGATTGATGGCAAAATTCAAACTATTCTGTCTCATGTGACTAACTCAACTCAATGTTGCTCTGTGTGTGGTGTGTCTCCAAAAAACATGAATAACTTAAAAATGGTGCTGAAATTGGACAATTCTAATAATTTAGAATTTGGACTGATGTCAGAGGAGGCCCAAGAGGCCTGTAACAAGGATTTTAAAAAGTTTAGGGAAGATTTCAGTAGAAAGACTTCCAGAATTGACACAAATCGTGACCTAGTTAACAGGCTACTTGTATCTAGTGATCCTGTCATAACATCATTAAGAAAGTGTCATAAAAAAAATGGTAAGAGTTTAAAAAAATACCCCAGTGAAGTTTTGGCTTTGCTGAGGGAATCAGCTCCACCTTCTTCTTTTTCTTTGTAGCTAAACACAATTTGTTGTTTGATTTTTAAAAAAGGTTGATATTGAAAAAAATATTTTTTTACTACCTAAGCCAATTAAATGTCTTTTATTTTATTAAAAATTAAAATATTCTTGTTAAAAATAAATATTATTTCATATATAATGATTATTTATATATCTAAATAGGTTTGTGGACCAATTGGGTAATAATTAGGTTTTGTCCACCACTTCCCATATACCTGGCCCACTGTGTAATGGCTAAAAACACTATTTCGCCGCAGGCAAAATATGATTTCATTTTCGTTACTAAGTACTTAGGTAGTTTTGTAAAAAGAGTTAAAGTTGCAAGAATTAAATTGTCTAAAATAATTAAATAGGCTTCTGACATTTTAAATTTTAGATGATAAAAAAGAACTGCTGCCTAGCGTAAACAACGGGGATCCCTGGGAAGTTGTCAGGTGTCAACCCCCGTTGGGGTTCTGACCCACAGGTTGGAAACCGCTGCTGTAATATAAAAAGCAAGCTACTAATATGTCGAGTATTTTTAAATGATAAGAGAATTTTACTTTAAGGGTTACTTTATGGTTCTTAAGATGATTACTTTTTGAGATTTAATCGTCACAATATTAAAACACTTTTTAGTAACAAATCCCGTACGAATTGTCACAAAATCACTAACCTCTCCTCCCTCGAGCGACCCCTAACCCAAATACTTATGCAAATCATCATGCGTAAGTTTCTACGGTGCTAACTTGCTATGGTCTATATAATAAAAAAACTAAATTTCGAAATTTAAAAATTAAATTATTATTTTGTATTTAAAATTATGCTCGTTAATTAAATTAATACTTAGATGAGCAACACTTCAAAATTTAGACATTTTTTATACGTAGAAAGATATTACAAGTTTTCTTTCAAATTCTCTTTAAATAAAAAGTTTTGGATAGTGTAGTTGACCGGTGTATTCATTTAGAGTTTTACTAATGAATTTTAAAAACATGGGTTTAAAAACATTTACATTTGTTATGAACACAGTATATAATATATACATAAACAGGCTGCAGCTCTTAATTATATGGCGCAGGGCATTAAACTTATGCTTCGATTTTACTGTTTTACATCATATATATGCTTTACTCTTATATTGTATAATCAGATATAGGCCTCACTCTATAATATTGTAAAATCGGTTATATATATATGCCACTCTATAATATAATGCACTCTCAATTAGGAAATAAATAAATATATATATATATATATATATATATATATATATATATATATATATATATATATATATATATATATATATATTCAATAAATACCGCTGTGTATAAACTTTTTGAAAAATAAATATTTTTTTATTTTAGTATATATTATTCGATCTATTGTGATCAGCGTCATCAGGTATAATGTATTATACCTGATGATGTTGATGATAATAGATTCGAATACATTACAATACATTCATTTTAACGTATAACAAAAAAATGACTTTCAATGATTATATATATATATATATATATATATATATATATATATATATATATATATATATATATATATATATATATATATACACACATACATATATATATATACACACATATACATATATATATATATATATATATATATATATATATATATATATATAATATATATATATATATATATATATGTATATATATATGTATATATATATGTATATATGTATATATATTTATATATGTATATATATATATGTGTGTGTGTATATATATATATATATATATATATATATATATATATATATATATATATATATATATATATATATATATATATATATATATATATATATATATATATATGTATATGTATGTATGTAAGTATAGATATAGATATATTTATAAAAATATACATGTTAGTTTGTTTTCATATCTTCAAAGAATGCACCTCGAAATGTGGCGGATCGTGTAAATCTTGGACTAATACCAACATCTCAAATGTCGTGGAAAGCTGCTTGTGACGCATTAAAAATTGATTCTGGCGGAGTACTTCATGTGCATGAAAATGTTACATGTAAAGATGATACTTCCATTTGCTCTTGTTCCAATTTATGCCTTGTTTATTTAAAATATAATGGTCAAGTTAATAACTCTAAAAGAATTTCATGGTGTACTCATTTGCACTACTGTATGTCTGAAATACGCAAATTCCTACCATCGATGTTTTCATGGAATATATCTGTAAGTCATATTGAATATGTTAAGTCATACGCACCGCACGTAGATCACCTCGTGTTTGACTTATTAGTTTCTCGTAAATCGAGTTGAATATTTGATTTAAATGTTGTAATATAGACCATCAACAATAAGAGCCTAGTTTTTCCGTGAGTTGTTTATGCGATTGTTTATTTTTAACAGTAGTTCAACTAATTATTGATTACTATTAAAAGTTATAATTTATTTTGCAGCTTTCTGCTTTTTGTCGTGGTAGCCGCCTTTACGCAGCTCCCTTGACGAATTTTTCGCGTTTTATTTCTTTTTTATGCCCAGTAATAACACAAGAAGGGGCATAGTGCACTTTTTTTAGTCCGGGGCTTCTGACTTGTAATTACCTATTGTTAACAAGTGGCGCCTTTTTTTCAAAAAGATTTGAGCAAGAAGGCAAAAATTGTTTAAAATCGCGGTACTCAACTATTATTGTATACTGTGTGCTAGACACACATTATACCAACGTATGTAAAACCATCGCGAACGTTGTCTTTATTTCTGATGCATATCTGACGTCGATTTAATGTCAAGTGTTTAGTAATGAATAAATTCATACCGACGCATTAAAAACAGCTTGAACAGTAAAGTTGGTCCTACGTAAGTAAAAACGTCGCTAAAGTTAATTGTTTTTACCATCTAAATCCAATGTTGATCCGATGTGTATAATCCAACGTCGATTCAATGTATATGGATCCAATGTTGACATAACGTATATAACCCAACTTTGATTTAATGTATATGGATTAACATCGAAACACTGACAAACTTGTTACAGCAAACAAGCAAAAGAAACATGATTAATGTCTGTTGATGGATAAATGTTATTTTAATTATTTTTTAATTTTATTTTATTTTTTTTATTTATTTAATTTTTTTTTTTTTTAATTATTTTTTAATTTTATTTATTTAATAATTTATTTTAATTCGTTTCTTTAACTTTTGGTATAACAGAGTCTATGAAACGTATAAATATATATACTGTATCGGACAAAACGAGTGCAACCAAATAATGCTAATTTAGTTTCTTTATATAAAAGTGCTGGATTTTTTCAATTTAGAGAAATAACTATGTAACTGTTTAGAGACAAAGTTCTTCAAGTTTTATTCATCACAAAGTTCATTATTTGTACACGAAAATTAATAAATTAATCAAAAGTATAAAAAATGTTGATTTCCTTCTGGACAAAACAAGTGCAACTCGACAAAATGTTGACCAAGCTGTATCTCGCTATCAATATTTCGTGGCAAATCCTTTGTTGTTGATCACAGCCTTGCATCTTCGAGGCATAGATTCGATCAGGTGATCAATGAAACTTTGTGGAATCGCTGCCCAGACCTTTTGGATTTGTTCAAACAGTTGATCCTTATTACGAACACCTTCACGATTAATTCTGCGGTTGACGATCTCCCACAGGTTCTCGATAGGGTTGAGATCCGGAGATTGAGGCGGCCAATCCTTCACCGATAGGTGGTTGTCTTGAAACCACTGCTTGACTACTTTTGCAGTGTGTTTCGGATCGTTGTCTTGCTGAAAAACCGATTTTATTGGCATATTCCATTCAGTATGAGGTAACATAACATCTTTCAGGATATTTTTATACATGAAACGGTCCATTACTCCATCGTTTCTATGTATTGGACCTAGACCGTTAGCAGAAAAACACCTTCAGACCATTACTTTGCTTCCACCCTGCTTCACGGTCTTATGGTAGTAACGTAAATCGAGGCGTTTTCCGGCCGGTCGAGGTACACGGCAAATGCCATCGCTCCCAATGATGTTGAACTTCGATTCATCACTGAACAGGACAGTTCGCCATTTCTGCACATTCCAGTCAATATGAGATGTAGCAAACAGGAGTCTTTTCTTCTGGTTTTTTAGTGAAATCAGCGGTTTCTTTGCAAAGCGTCGAGAAAACAATCCGGCTTCAACAGCACGTCGTCTGATTGTTCGGTCCGATACAGACAGCTCTAATTGCTTTTGTATCTCGACTGATGATATCCAGGGATCCTTCTTGACGGATCTGACGATCATAGAATCCTCTCTAGAAGTGGTGAAACGCGGTCTTCCACTTTTGTTATCTGATGCCAACTTCCCCGTAGAACGATATTTGGAACATAGTCTTGATACGGTCCATTTTTTCACGCGATATTTATCACAAATACTTTTTTGTGACATTCCACTTACCTAATCGCCAATAATTTTCTTTTTTAGTTCTAATCCAAGACTGTCGGGAGCCATTTTTGCACTTGAAGTCATAAAAATAATAAAAATAAATAATCACGCTTCTCAAGGCTTACCGTGTTACATTTAACTTGTGATGATACAATAATGCTCTGTGGAACACTTGGTTGGATGTGGACTGTATTGGTGTAATGAAACACTTGTTGTATTTCACTTCTTGTATTGATGTTCTTCGATAAAACACTTTGATAAAACTCACTTTGACTTCCACATACTGACTGAATTACGTGTCGATTTACATGTCTCTTATATAGTAAAATGAACCTGTGTAAACCTGTTCTGGAAGATTCTAGATGGTTCTTTTCGATGCTTCTGGAAGCTTCTGGATGCGTCTGGATGTTTCTGAATGTTTCTGGATATTTCTGGATGCTTTCAAATGCTTCTTCTGGAAACTTCTGGAAGCTTCTGCATGTTTCTGGAAACTTCTGGATACTTCCTTTAATTATTAAAAAACTTCCGCGACGCTGACACGGACCAGACTTAAGAAAATGAAACAAACCAAAAAAGTTGCACTTGTTTTGTCCGCTGCAAAATGGCACTTGTCAACGAAATTCTGCCTGTGTGCTGTCACCTGTCTGCTGATTGCTCATGTCATGGCATGCTATGACTCCAGACTCCTGAACTGTTTGCTGTGGTAGTATAGTTCGTTTCGTTTTTAAGACATGTAAAATTAGGAACACTTTTTAGCATTGTTTGATGTTGGTTGCAAATGTTTTGTCCAATACTGTATATTTGTTTTATAGATTGTGTGATTTTTCCTTATTGTGTGATTTATTGATCAATACTTATTTAGAAACATTTAATATATTAAAATGTAGTAAGCTCGTGAAATAACTATATTGTAAATAATAAATAAAAAGTTGCAACAAAAACAACATTACAACATAACACAAAAAACATTACATTATAAAATTATACATAAATAACATTATAACACAAAAAACGTTTACCTGAACTACTTTTATAGTCCTTTTATAAGTAATGAAAGTCATTCTGACTATGTAGCAAAAACGAAAAAATAAGCTGTTAACTTGACGGACTTGATGCTTCCATCAGGATTGGTGGACAAATTGAATCTTGGGATTTCTCATCTTAACTCTTGTACTAGAGAAACACAAAAAATACACTTTTATTTCTGATACATTGAATGGGTGCATTTTTGATACAACTTCAGTAAATGGTGGTAACAAAAAAGGTGAATGAATAAGGTTTGCCACTTATCTTGACAAGTCTCTACTTCTCCTAGCATGCAGACATTACATATATGATAGACATTGTTCACTGCTAGAACATTTATCAGAGCAATAAAGCAAATTGTCCGAATAATTCTTTGTTTAATAAAAAAACTGATTAATCAAAATTCTATTGTGTTAAAAGTTTAAACTTAAAATATTTTTTAGAAACCCTTATTGTTTTACTCAAAACATTAAGGGTTACCTTCATGTTTTAAGTTAATCCTTATTGGATTACTGAAAATATTATAAAGACAATAACAATGGAGATCCTATTAAAATACTGAGCATACTGAATACTCTGTAAAAAGTAGTGTTAAGTGCAAATCTGATTATCTGGAGTTAACTGAGTTGATAAATCGAATTTTTATTTTTTATTTTTCTTATTCTAAACTCTTTAACGCAATTGTCTGGTGATGCAGAGTACAGACTAAGGAAGCCTGGGCCTGTACATCATGCTAGATTTACGGGAAAGGCTATATACTTTCTGAAAGTTAATCTCCATCTAGGCAGCATTTCCAGCCTGAATGATTTTGAGAAACAAAAACAGAATATAAGACTTTTTTACAGCTGTATTTTACACTGAGTGGTTTATAAGGGCTAGAGTTCTTGTAATTGTTTTATATCAGGCGCCATTTTTTACGTTTTACAAGTTTTAAAAGTTTGGTTTAACTTTTCATTACTTTTTACTTCTTTTTACTTCTTTTTTCTTTTTCATTACTTTTTTTACCGAATTTTTCATTTCAGAAAAATTCGGTTTGCACAAAATATTTTTAGGTTGTTTCAGGCTAGAATATTTTAGAATAATAAGGCTTCTTGGCAAAAGATATTCAAAAAATCTGACAAGGCAAAACCTCTTTTTAAATCTCTAAAGAGACACATGGTACTAAGACCTAAATATTGTAGTGATGTCTCTGGTTGACAAAAATGTACAAAAACGGAGTGACATTGCGAAAAAGCTGTACTAAACTCTAATGCTTACAAATTATACCATTGTAAGAAGTTTTAGTTTACTGAACTTTCTTATGGGTCGTCCATAAAGTACGTACGCTTTTTTTTGTTCACCCCTCTCTTTCTCCCCCGCATTTTGCAATACGCTTTTTTGAGTACCCTCCACCTCCCTAAAAATACCTACGCTTTTAACCTATTTATCTAACATTTTATGATATTTTTTTTAAATCAGGGTCTCCTTTTTTTTTATAATTGACCCACTGCCCTCTTAACTCATATACGCCATTTGCAGACCTCCTCTTCCCCTCCGAGCGTACGTACTTTATGGACGATCTCTTATGTTTAATGATAACAAGTCTGACTACACTTATTCACGAGAACTTTTTATATCTTAATTCATGCAAATGCAGAAAAATAAGGCTTAAGACTCCAGCTGAGACAGGCGACCTAAATGAAAATTACCTAAAATTTAAACAGTCTGTAAATAATCTTGATGTAGTAAATGATTGCAGTGAGAGGGCTATAAAACTAGTTCAATTAAGCATTTATTTTTATGTTTGTAATATTGTTTTTGTTACAAATTTCAATTTATTTCTCAAGATTACTACATTTAAATATATTAAATACTCCTTAATAAGTTTCGATCAATAAATCAACAATGAGGAGAAAAGAAAAAGTACTTTTGTTGTGTCAAACAAATACTAGAGCAGAAGGTCAATTAACAAAAACCCTTTTTTTAAAAACAAAAATTATAAAAACAACTAGTATTTTTAGAAACTAATACATTATTTTTAAATTTCTAACATATTACCCATTTTTTTTAAATAGAATACAAATACAACGTAAAAATGCTTGAAAACCGCATTTTTCTTATTATTTTTTTTTTTTTCGATCTTCATTACAATATCGCATGTTGTTGCAAAATTTTATGTATATATATGTATATATATATATATATATATAAATATATATATATATATATATATATATATATATATATATATATATATATATATATATATATATATATATATATATATATATATATATATATATATAATTTTTGCAACAACAAGAAAACTTGTTGTTGGCGACGTCGCATTTGTAGCCAAAATGATATAAAATTAACGTTGGCCATCGAAGTTAAGCCAACAACGTTCTAACGTTTTATATACAAGCTAGCTTTTATCTGCGTTAACAAAATACTTTTAATTAGGTACCTTTTTAGCCAAAATATTATATTAATTTGAAGGTACTTTAATCCGCATTAGTTGCCATCAATAGAATTGTCCCGCGAGTTAATTTAACAACAGTTGCAATAAAGCTAATGGTACCAAAAGGTATAAACCAGGGCTTGATCTTCCTATTGATGTTGGACTTAAATTAAATTGTAGTAATTAACCTTAGGTGCTTACTTTTTACTTCATGGGGAAACACAGGACCAGAATGAAAACTAAATTTCAATAATATGGTCCAAAATTCCTAAATCAAAGTATGCTTTGCTTTATAATGTTTTTGAAGCTTATTAATATAGAATTGAAATCTAGAATTCTTATAGTTTGAAACATTTTATATGATAACAGCATACCATTTCTGGTTACATTTTTTTATCAGCATGTCGAAGTATGACGAGAACGACATGAATGGAAAAAAACTTTCAGATGTTTTTATAATATTTTTATTCAATTTTTTTATTTTTTTTATTTTATGGCATTTTTATACGAACGCAGGTTTATAGCGTTTCAGAAAAGATATATTAAAAACCGCTAGATCAATTTTTATGAAATTTTCAGGACATTTTACACACTTTAGTTTTTAATGAACAAATTATTTTAAGTTTATTTCTTATAAACGAAACCTAACCAATTATTAGGAAAATTATCAGCAGCAATATAAATTTGAATGGATTATTGTAATTTATGATTATACATTTTTCGATGTTACTTTACTTATTACTTTAACTTTTTAATTTCGTCATAAACTGTATTGCAGATTACAACTCTCCCCAAAAACTATTACATGCAATACCATATACGCAATATTTTATACGCTACATACTTTTAAGAGTTTTTTTCTAGCCAATCGTTGTATGTTAATAAAATTATACATAATTTAAAAGTTCAAAACGTAGGATTAGGCAATTGCACTAAACAAAAACTTCGAAGTTTTAGAGTGAATTTAGGAGTAATTTTAAACTTCTTTTAGGAGTACTTCTGTAAGAGTTCTATATAGAGTTTCAAAACATGCGTTCTGGAATGTTCCGCTAGATAAATAGCGCCGCTTTCAAACTACCCAGCTAACACACATACGTTGGTAAAACGTTGGCACAACATCGTCGGCCAACGTTGTTCTTAAGAATGATTTAATTAGGGGTTGTCCATAAAGAACGTACGCTCATAGGGGGGAGGAGGAGGTCTTTAAAAAACGTACGAAAGCGTATGGAGAGGAGGAGGGGAGAGGTTCAATTTAAAAGTACGTACTTCGATTTTCTAATTTATCACAATTAACCAGCTAATCAATAGAAAATAGTAAAATTCAAACTAAAGATCCTAGTTTGCCAATATAAAAAGATGTAGGGTATAGGAAGTAGAGGGTATAGTTTCCCTCTATGCACACACATGCATGGGCGCAACTTTTCCGACCCCCCCCCCCCAAACACACAAAAAAAAAGAGGGGCTGTAAATTTTGGTCATAAAATCAACGAAATCTAAAATCTGTCGATAAATTTTAATTTTGTTTTAGATATGAAAGTTAAAAATTTTACTTTATTAGTGCCCTCACGTTTCGACAGAGAGGGGGTCAAGCGTTTTAAGGCTTTTTATTCCTAGGCCTCCGCCATACCAATTTTTTGCAAGGCCTCTTCGTTAGGCATAGGTATAAATATACTTAAGTTTGTACTTTGCACAATGTGTGAAAGTGTCCTATCTGGAACATCAAAAAATCCTGCGGGCGCCCATGCACACATGACACACTCCTTATATACTGGCCCTGAGTAAGGCGTATTTCAGGTAACCTATTTTTTGAGTTGACAAAAACCAGGTTTTAGCAGTGCCGCGGCTAATGGGTCGAAAGTCATATATAATCGATTAGCGGTAAGAGAAATGAAAAACGAGAACGAGGGCGTTGAAAGCAAGTAATTTATTTATTTACGTTTTAATTATTTTATTAAATACTAAATTAAGGTTTTATATTAACAACGAATATATCTAAAACAATGCATAACAATGAAGCTAATTTGACAAAATTAATATCACCTATTTTAAAAAATTTTGAAATATAACAAAAATGATTATAATTTTTTGACTGAAATAGATATTAACTGCTTAAATAATGAATATTATAAAGCAGAAGAATTGAAGAGAGAAAAACGTAACAAAGATTTAAACATTTTAAGAACTAATATACGGTCAATAAACAAAAATTTTGAATCATTTAAACATTATTCTTATTCTTTATTTAATAATTTATTTTATTATCTTTTTGATGTAATATGTATATCAGAAACTTGGAAAGATGCAAATTCGCCCATGCCCGAAAATTCTCTTTACAATTTAGATTCATATAAAATGATAAGTAAACCACGTGTAATCAGCAAGGGAGGTGGCGTTGCAGTATATATTCTTGATAAATTTGAAGTAAAAAAAAAAAACACATTCTCAAAAATGAATAAACATATTGAAACTTTGTGCATTGAAGTGTTAAATACTTCTGGTAAATCGTTTTTAATCTCCTGATTGTATCGACCGCCATGTGGTAAACAAGTTAACTTCCTTAATATTTTAAGAAATTTTATGTCTCAAATGAGTAAACAAAACAAACACGTTTTCTTCGCGGGAGATACAAATATAGACGCATTATGTTATGAAAAGTTTGCAAACGTCAAAAAACTTTTTCAATTTACTATTTGAATTTAATGTAATACCCACCATATTTAAACCCACACGCATTACTAACCAATCATCTTCTGTGATTGACAATGTTTTAACAAACAGTTCCCTAAATACTAAATTTGAATCAGGCCTTTTTATTGCAGACTTTTCTGATCATTTTCCGGTTTTCCATATAGCACGCGAAGTACTATCTAATATTGACAATAAAAAAATCTTTGTGACTTACAGAAATCTTTCTATAAAACACCTGAATAATTAACATAAAAAACTCCAAATAGAACACATGTAACACTTCATCGCCTCCGTAAACACTTGAAGTTGCAATTAAGAAAGCTACCCAAAACATTCTTCAAAGTTATTAAACAATATTAATTTGTCTGAGGGCTCCTTTAATACTTGACAAAATTTCACATATTTATTACGTGATTAAAGCTTAACTTGTCATAAGTTAATGAATTACATGTAACATGCAATGTCGTGCGTTATACGTTATGCTTTATACGTTATCTTTTTCTTTTTCTTTTTTTTTTTATCAATTTTCAGAAACCCGGAGATCAACCTATTTTAATAACATCGTAAACATTTTATTGCATAGCTACTGCCAAACCATAATTAATGAGATTAAAGGTTATTTACAAACGCCTTGAAATCATTAAAGTCAAAAATATTAAACAAATAACGCTAATGAAAAATCAATTTATCAACAAATACAATGTTTTCTTAAGCATGTGTAATTTTTATATTTTATTGGAAACCTATATAGTTCTGGTACTTAATGATTGTATAATTATTCATAAATTACAATATTATAGTTTATGATTAAAATGGCTGAGACATTGAGATCATAAAACTAATTAAAAATGGCGATGATAGACATTATTGTATACAGACATTTTTAATGATACTTATGACCTTTTCCAACATTACTTTAATTTTAGCTTAACTTTTTAATTTCGCTCGTCACAATTATAAATTGTACGGAAGATTACAACCCTCCCCCAAAAACTATTTTATTCAATATCATATCAAAACCATACAAAATTAAAAAAATTGTACTGTAAACAAAAACACGCGTGCAGAATAAATTTTGGAGCTAATAGAACACTACCTTGTGAGCCTCTTCTGCGTATACTTGGAGCATTAAATATATATAAAATCAACTTACACCAAGTTTTAATGTTCATGTATAAAACAAATTTAGGATTATCTCCTAAAATATTTCAATCCTATTTTGACAAAATAGTTCATAAATATCCAACAAAATTTTCAAGTAACAACTTTGTTGACCCAAAATATAATTCAAAACTAACTTCATATTCAGTTCTTTATCGTGGACCCTACTTGTGGAAAATGTTTCCCAAAATTGTAAATACACATAAAACTAGTATAGAGCAGTTTAAAAATGAATCAAAACAAGCATTCTTACTTATGGATTTTAATATATCCGATTTTAAATGTTTTTTTTAATTAAAACTCAAATACATAAAATAATTAATACAAAATGTCACTGAGTGTATCAACATTTTTTTTTTTTTTTTTTTATTATGGTATTACCTCTATGACGTTTGCTAATTTGTTTACGTTATTTCTATGAAGTTGACTAATTTATTTTTGTTATTTCTATGGTGTATATTAATTTATTTACTTTTTATTTTTAAATCTTACTTTAAATTTTTAATTCTTAAATAAATGATAATATCTTATTTATTTTTTCTTATTCTGAAAAAATGATCTTACTCTTTCCTTAAAGTTTTATTCTTTAAGTTTTTCTTTAAATGATAAGGAATTGTTATCTATTTTACTTTTTTACTTTTATTTATTATTTTATAAATAGTTTGTTAACTATAGATATTTAAATATTACGGTTTTTGTAAATACGTGAGAATAGGGCTCGGTGATAAGGCTAAATTAGTCTTCTTCTTGCCCTGTCAATATTTATTTTTATTTATGTGCTTCGAAACTGTATGTATTATTTAACGGCAAAAAAAAAAAAAAAAAAAAAATATCATATACTCAATATTTTATATGCCACATATTTTTAAAAGTTTTGCTTCTAACGCATAAAATTACATATATTTAAAAAGTTAAACACGTGGAGTTAGGCAATCGCACTAAACGAAAACTTCAGAGTTTTAGAGTGAATTTAGGAGTAATTTTAAAAACTTTTTTAGGAGTGCTTTTGTAAACAAATAAATCGTAAAAAAATTTGCAAGTGTTCTATTGTATTATCATTGTCTTGTTTTTTTTTGTGTTTTTTTTAATTTTTATTTTAGGGTATTATTGAAGGTTAGGACTATCAGATAACTGACGTAGATGTTTTTTAAGTAAATTGAATAGCAAACCTTGATTGACTACCTAACTAAATACCTAGTATTGTTGGTGTTCATTACTACTTTCCATACTTTTTTGTTAACAGATTTATTTTCAATTAGCGAATTGTTTTCGATGAACAAAACCTTAATCAATTATTTGAAAACTCATCAGCAAACTTTGCTAGTGAGGTTCTAAGATGTGAATCTCGTGATTTTAAAAATCTTTTTTTACACATATAATAACATTGCTGAATATTTATCTATTTATTTAACCATATAATCAAAAATTGCAAATTTAATTACAGTTTGCAAAGTTAGGTTCGGTGTCACTCATATTGTTAAAAACTAGTCAATGGAGTGACACCTTAATAAAACAAACAAATAAAATAAAAAAATATAAAGACAAGGAAATAATAAAGAAAGTAAACTACATAAATACAAGTAATAAAAAAGAAGTAATAGGAACAATGATATATAAAAAATGGAATCAGGACCAAATATGAAAGGAGTGAGACTAAGAAAAATGAAAAAAAAAAGAGAGAATGGCATAAGTTTAGAAGGATTAAGTAAGAGAAAAAAATTAATGTAGAAAATATAAAAAACCAAAATAAATAATACACTACTACATACAATATTAAAACCTAAAATTACGCATTACATCGATTAGTTAAACAAAAGTAAATATCAAGATATAGAAAAAGCAATAACAACTGACAGAGAAAACTGCAAAAAAATAAATACATTCAACATTTTTTATATACATAAATACACGACATATAAACAATGTACAAAATTAATTAAAAGTGTTCTTTTTCTTTTCTTTCCATAAAATATTTGTGGTAGAAAATATTTTAGTTCTTTTTTATTAATTTCCGTTTTTTAAGACTTTTTTCTTTTAACTTTAATTTTATATGTTTCGGGTTTTTTTTTCTTGTTTTTTATTTTTATTTATTTAAATACTTTATTCTTGTTTATAACATGTGATTCCAAAAAATCTGGACAAATTAAATTCTAAAATATTTTTAGAAAGATGACTTATTTTTTAAGTTTTGAACGATGTTTCAAAAAGAGCGATGTTCATAGAGTAATATTACAAAAAATTACAAATTTTCTATTCCTTGTCTGCGAACTGTATCAACTCTTGTAAAACTCTCCTTACCAAGTCGATGTACGCGCTCAATGTCGACATGTTTGAAGCCGTAGTTGATACGATTCCTCAGTTGGATCAAATTTTTAGCTTCCCAACAATTAGCATATACTGCTCTCTTGATTTCATTCCAAAAATCTCGCAATTCTGGTACGTTTGCAATATTTTGACTTCTGGACACATATTCGACATTTTTGGACCTCAAAAATTCTTGAACTTTTTTTGAGTAGTGAGATGATGCAAGGTCAGGCCAAAAAACTATTTCATCATCTTTATGAACAGTCTCTATAAATGTGAGCAAACATGATCTCAAACACTTGTCTATGTACACATTTACATTATCAGCTTGACCGGAAGGTGCAACATAATGCTTTGACAATCCCTTTGGAAAAATTGCAACCCAAACCAATAATTTTTGTTCAAATTTTGATTTTCTTTTTAATTTAACATCATTTGGTGTCGTAGTAACATCTGATGAATAAAATCCACTGTTTCCTGAAATATTACAATTACTTAATCCAAAATATGATTCATCGTCAATGATCACCTGTTTTTTCGAAAAATTTCAACCAATTTAGAGCACTTTGGACAAACAAGAGATTGTTGTTCAGGAGTTCTTTTTGGAGCCTTAGTTTTTTTATGATAATGAATGATTGTCTTCTGCTTTATCGTTTTGCATATGTATGATCGATTGACATTGAATTTTTTAGCAAAAGAAATTTTAGCAATTGACTGATTCCATATTGATGGTCGATTTTTTTTCCAATTGTTTGATCTTCTTTTTTGTCATCTTAACTGCTTTCCTACCGCTTCCAACTTGTCGTTTGGGTAATATGTTGTTGTCTTTTCGTTTTAGAATATTGTAGAGCGTAGATCTTGGAATATTTTCCATCATAAAATGTTTTACAATTCCGTTTTTGGAAAGTTCTGGGTTAATTTCAATAAACTCGTACACTCGCTTTCTTACGTCATCTTGTTTCGAAGTAACTTTTTTCATCATTTCAAATTTGTTGCTCAGTATAAAATTAATGAGTTTTGTAGAGAATTTAATTCTCTACAAAATGGCGTGCGAGCCAATCAAAATTGATAAATTTACGCGGAGAAAAAATGGCGGGAAGTTTGTCCAGATTTTTTGGAATCACATGTTACACTTACTTTTTGAACTTTTATTATTAAAATGTTTTTTGATTTTTTTTTTACTTTTTACCGTTAAACAAACACTTCTCTCCATTTGAATTTATAATTTACGTTATAAAAAATGTGACGGTAAAAATAATTAATATTAAATTAACCGCTTAATAATAATTAGTAAAAAATCTAGTAGCCAATCAAACAAAATAAATAAAAAGAGCTCGTTAACAATAACACTATATAACATATGTTATTATTATTGGATTTTGAGTGTTATATATGTTTTTTCCTATTTGAGCTTATTTTTCTTTGAAAAATAACTTAAAAAACATATAGATAATATCTAATATTATATAAATAATTTAGATGTTATCACTTTGAAAAAATAATAGTTATCTAATTTATAGTTTGTTAACAAACTTAACGAACTATAAAAATATGACCTAACAAATATTTAACAATTTTTTTTTTTTAATTCTTAAAATTTAAGAGAACAACTTGTAAATTTTGTTAAATTCTCTCAACATTTATCAAAAGTTTACCAACTGTTTTGAATTTTTAGAAGATATTTAGTTAAGATGTTACTTAATGAAAAAATTTAATTGAAATAAATTCAAGTTTGATATAATCGATAAAAATATTTAAGACCACAATGTACTTGCCACCACCATCAAACTTGCGACCGTCTATGAACTTGCTACTGCCAATAAACTTGCCACCGCCAATTATATAAAATTAATATATCCTTCTTATTTTTCATTCAAAACTGAACAAACTTCCAGTAGTTTGAAATGATTTAAAAAAAAAAAAAGTATTTTTTTTTTTTAAATCACAGTCTTTTCTAACTTTTGTCTTTAAACATTTATTGCAAATTTCAGCGAATTTAGTGATGTAGGGTGCAAACCCTTGTTATTTGAAAAATATTTTCTCAGTGGTAATTGATTCTCCTAGGTCTGGTGGTTCTGGATCGTCAAATAATGGTAGTAGTGCCAAATAATTCTTTAGAAATGCAGAAAAAAACAATCTTTTCACAAATTTAAAAAAATGAAATGAAATAAAAGTTTGAAAATAAACAATTTTTTAGATATAACAGAAAATTCTCTCAAATAAAGTGCCACACATTTTTGAAGATTTTTTGTTTCTGGTAAAAGATTTGGTGCAGCCGAACAACAACAACTGTTTTCTTGCCAGTATTCACACTTGTTGTATTGGTAACAGGATAGCTTCGAGATTGTAGCAAGGTGTCTTGCAATACGTTTTGGGTTAAGCTTCCTTTTGCTCGTTGATGCTGCGATCTCATCATCCCAAGAAGTGTCTTTTTTGTTTTCGGATGGGTTGGACTCCATGCTACTTTCAGACCAATTAGTTGGCGCTGAGCTAAACTGTCTACAATGCCGTTTTGATTACCTTCTTTCGCTTGGACGGGGAGTTGGTCTTGGTACTAGCAGGTTTGCCAGTGGAATAACCAACCTGGCCTTTAGTCTCAGTTTGCAGTTTATACAGGTTCTTATCCTCTTTGCACAACCATTCGCCTTTAACCTTAGTGATGTTAACCAGTTTATTCAATAATTTGCCTCTGCAGCGCGAATAGTCTTTCAAGATTTTTGCTAATTTTGCACAAATAACTTGATCATATACATGTGGAAAATTTAATGTTTTGCTCCATAAGGCTTTATGCTCAACAACAATTACACTGATTTTCTATCTCCGTTCTATGGTAGTGGATTCAAGAAATTTGAAGCGTACAATGACTTGGATTTTCTAGGGCATGCGAATCTTTTCACTCAAGGATGCTTTGTAAACTGCCATTTTGTCTTGATAGCGCTTAAAAACTTCTGAAAAATCTTTGTCCAAGTTTTAGAGTTAAAAGAGCTCTTTTTAAATGACATTTTATATTCTATTCAGTAACTGAAATAGAAAAGGCTTATACGTAAGTATTAAACACGTAACAAACTAAAGAAACTGTTACTGCGTTTTCATATATTTTATTTAAAAACAAGCAATTCAAAGTTATAGAAAATAAAAAAGACACTAATAAAATATTGGATGCACAATTATATGTTAGTATATAAAGTACAAATATCAATGTAGCTAACCAAATAATACACGATCTCTTTTAATTAGGTAATAATAGTATTGACACAAAATTAAGCTCATTTCTACCCTCTTTGAACTCCTCACTTATATATCAGTTTATACCACACTGCAAAACAAGTAAAAAAAGTTTTACAACTCGACAGGAGCTTCTTGAACGCACAACGTTGCACAATATTCTGGAAAATTCCAAACAATTCTCTGGACAGTACCGTGAAAATTTTTAGGGGATTTCGTTTTTGTAAAACGAAGATGAGAAAAAAATAAATATTTTACTTGTTTTTGATGACAAAATTTGCGTGAAACAAAGACCACTTGGTACAAAATCGTACCCAGAGACCCCCACACGGTACGAGTCTGTATAAATTATTATACAAGTTGGTTTAATAACTTATATTATAGGGTAAAGTAGTCTAATAACGCGACCCTTTTATATTTAGTTGATTATTATTATGTAAACTCTATATTTTTGAAAAAATCTTTTTTTAATTAGGTAAAATGGTTATTTAGCTCTCGAAATATCATAGATTTATTGCTCACACCTAAAATAATTTCAAGGAAATATCATTTTTCTTAAAACGGTACTAATGGCGATATAAGCCTCATATGCGTCCAATATCGCGACCCACGCTTTTTCTTATATTTCGTTATTCATAACGCAGATTACGTTAAAGAAACGAATAAAAAATGAATCATTACTCATAAAACCATATCATTTAACTTTTTATTCCAAATCTAATCGTTTAGTCGCTTTCGCTACTTGATGTACACCCTACTTTGCACAAAGTGCATAGGCCACTTTTTAAGATGCTTCCTGTGTCACAGTGCTCATGGAACCAAGTTTTGCATCCGACGCATTGAATCTAATCATCTTTTTTTCTTTAGCCGTTGTAAAAGAGTCCACAATCACCACAAAACGTATCTTCGTTATTCTTATTTCTCTTTTTTGATAATTTTTAAGTTTTTTTTTCAAATTATGTTTCGTGGCCATTTTTGTTTGACTTGGCCTGGCGTTTCAGTAATTTTATCCGCAACTAAATTTCGATCGATAACAACAACAACAACAACAACGACAACAACAACAACAACAACAACGACAACAACAACAACAACAACAACAACGACTTGCACGTTTCATGATCTTCTAGTTTTTACTTTTCTAATTGTTTTAGGTGATGCAATTATTGAACTAGATGCAGGGTCTGATGATTCAGGTTCCAAAGTACTAAACTTGTCAACATCAGGATTTTTGACGTTTATTCGATTAGAAATTTCACTGGGTGCCAAAGCTACTTGGGGGATAATATAAGGGCTGAAAGGATAGATTCGTGTTGATCTGAATCCTGATATGGCATTTGCTGGTGTAGCGGTACGCAACCATGCTTCAGTAAATAATAGTGGAAATTACAGTTTTGACAGTGATCGTCCACGAAAGTTTCTTTGGAAATTATCAATGGAAATATTCCAGTAAGTTTTTAATGGTTTAAAGACGCTTTTGTCCAGAGGTTGAGTTTTCGTGACTAAAATGCGCTGGAAGACAAAGCATATGGATGTTTAACTTTTCGGCTTCCCCTAATACAGCAATATCCAAATGACTACGATGTCCGTCGAAAATCAACAAAGCTTTTCCTGGTAGTCGATGCTGGTTAAAATGACGTAAAAAAGTACAGAATTCTACCTTAATAATATATCCTTTTGGAGTCGTGCAAAAAATATTTCCAGGTGGCAAATTATCCCCGTACTCATGTTTCAAATTCTTTAAAACAAAATCATAGGTGGAATCCAATGGTTCTAGTAGCATTTGCATATGCAACTACAGTAACAGTTTCTCCTCCATCTGCATGAGTAGCTGTGTGTACACGCTTTGCTCTTCTTTTTTTTCATTACTACATGAGTGCCAGTCATTGTTAATTGCAATCCAGATTCATCGACGTTGTGAATCAGTTCAGGATGGTGTGCCGAATTTAGTTTTTCGTAGACTTTATCAACAAGATTGTAAAAGTTTTGAACAGTTTCAGCATTGAATCGCATTAGCCTACCATAACTCAAACTTTCACATTTCCTAGGAGCAACATTAGGATGGCGCCTGAGAAATCCTGCAAGCCAATCTTCGTCTGAAATTATTTATTTCATTAGTATAGTTATTTCAATTTTATTACTACATTTAAATATATGGATAAAACTGATTTTGATTAATTTTTTTAAATTTGAATATAAAATAAAAATTAAAAACTATTAAAATAAGTACCAGCAATTTTATTCTTGAAACGATGTGGCAGATTTTTTTGAGTACATATTTCATATACATATTTTCTAAGTTGTATTCTTGTTATACCAAATCCTATTTCTTGAAGACGAAATACTCTTTGCTTCAACACAGATACTACTGTTTCGGGAATAATGCACTTTCGACCTAGTTTACGTTTTGGTGACACAGTTTGTAGATTTTTGACCTAACCCCAACGAAAACACCCGGAAAAATCTTTTTGAGGGATGATAGTACATACCAATAGAAGTTCATAGCAATAAATCTTAAAATCAGGGATTACCGTCCGTGGGACTATTTTGCGTTTAAAGTTCTAAATTAGAGTGAAAGTTAGTTTTCTTTATTTTCCGAATTCAATAATTAGTTTTACAAAAAACTTTATAAAACAAAAAATGTTCTACATAAAATTCTAAACAACTCTTATCTTATTCATATTTTCACAAAAACGCGTTTTTAACCTTCAAAATTCGAGACAAAAAATTGGCATTTTGTCTACCATAATGTCACGCTGAAAAAATATCTTTTACAACCATCTGAAAAACGATTTTTTGACGATCTCATCTAGTCGCACGAAAAAGCAACGCTTTTTTCGGGAAATGGCACTTGAAAAGCTTGACTAAGCTTTAACCTTTGACTCATTACGACCAAAATGCCAAATGCATCAAAAACACATGATGAATGCAGAAAATCTGTATGTGTTGTGTGCATGAAAAAAAGTGATAGAGAACTGACAGTTGCAGCAAAGGAAAAGATTCTTCAATTCATTGAACCTGATTTAGACTTCAATGATGACAGGGTTCCATTAGGAATTTGTGTCAACTGCAGATTTCAACTTGGAAAATTGGATGGCTCCATGAAAAAAGTTCTAACACTTTTCAACTTTCAGAACATCTCAAAAAAGCCTTCAACTCGCTCATCACTTATTTGTGATTGTTTGATCTGCCAAATAGGTAAACTGAGAGGAAAGGAGCAACATCCTCTGAACAAACTTGAATTAATGAACTCTTTCATTAATTGGTCGTGGACTCCCTCACAACTGCACGCCGGGGACTCGCCATGAAAATTTGAAAAAAATTGCTGAAGCTGATGGAAAGGGCGCAGAGCTAGTAGCTTCAGCAGTTATTGCTTCAAAAGATTCATCTCCTAATGGAACAATTCGTCTAACTCAACAAGCTGGAGGCAAAGCCATTCCACTGCGAAGAGGGGCATCAGTAGCACAACAGCTGTTCAAAACCCCGTTTTCTACTCAGGATATGGTTCACATTCAGCAAAACACTGGACTCTCCAAAAATGAGCTTGGCTCCACTTTGAATCAAATCAGTTCCTTACGGTTGGTAGAACCCACCTTTCAACTGAAATTTGCTCAGGCAGGACAAAAAGTAGCAGACCACTTTACAATTAGCAGCATGAACCTGTCAGAAGACAACCAGACCAGGGAGGTTGTGCACTGCCATAGTCTCATTGACCTCAGTGTCAACGTACAAGTTTCAAGAAACTTGGGAGATTCAGTCATCTTGAAGCTGGGAATAGATGAAGGTGGATCATTTTTGAAGGTCAGTTTCACTCACATTGAACTGGAAAAGAATGAGTTGGAGCCACAAAGTCCTGTTCAAAAAAAACATGAAACTAACTTCTCCACTTTCAGCCAAAGCAACAAGTGTCAAGCAGCAAATGCTTGTTGCTCTCTCTCAAGACACACCTGAAACTTACCAGAATGTCAAGCAGATTTTTAGTCTCATCAAAATCCATGAGAAGTCTTTGATAGACTCTTTGGTTATTTCCTGTGATTTGAAGCTTGCTAACATTCTCTGTGGAATTCAATCACATAGTAGCAAACACCCTTGCTGCTGGTGTGAGGCAGAGAACACAAACCTCATCAGATGTGGCCATCCAAGAACCTTCGGTCAAATTCGGAAGCAATTCGCAGAGTTCATGAAATCAGGCGGTGACATTCGCAAGTCAAGAGATTTCAAAAATATTGTTCATCTGCCCTTGCTTGATTTTCATGATGACATGCTTGTGCCGGAAGCCCTCCCACCTATGGAGCTTCATCTACTTCTTGGTGTGGTCAACCATCTCTTCAAAAACCTCTGCGATCTTTGGCCAGATGCAAAGCAATGCCCAACCACACTGCACCTTTCTATTCAACCATTCCATGGGGGCCATTTTAATGGAAATGATTGCCTTAAGCTGCTGAGAGGATTAGAGTGCCTGAAGCAAATTGCAGAGCAAAAGCACTTCAAACAGGCCGATGGATTTATTCAAACTTTGTCTCTGTTCAAAGATGTTGTTACATCTTGTTTTGGAACCACTTTGGATCCAGATTTTGAAGCAAAAATTGAAAGCTTTAAACAGAGCTACATTAATCTTCCAGTCTCTATTACTCCCAAAGTACATGCTGTCTTTCATCATGTTCCTCAGTTCATCAAGAGAAAAAATATGGGACTAGGACTTTTCAGCGAACAAGCAACTGAGGTTCTTCACTCAAATTTCAAGCCCTTCTGGGACAGATACAAAAGAAATCCAGAGAATCCTGATTATTCCAAACATCTCCTCTCTTGTGTCATTGAATACAATAGCAAAAAAATCTAGTCTCAGCAAGTCAATGGTAAGTTATTGGTACAGATTGCTAAGTTGCATCTTAAAAAAAACGTAAATTTGGGGGAAAACCCAGATCAAAAATGATTTCAAAGAATAATCCAAAGCTTTTTTTTCAGTTTCCTCTTGAACTAAAGGAAAGGTAACAAGAAAGAACAAAAATGTCAAAGAATCAAGTGAGAACGAGCCAAACCCAATGAAGTTGAAGAAGAATATTCGAACTTATAGAAAAATGTTTTTTCAAGGAAAACTAATCAAATTTTGGAAAATATGAATAAGATAAGAGTTGTTTAGAATTTTATGTAGAACATTTTTTGTTTTATAAAGTTTTTTGTAAAACTAATTATTGAATTCGGAAAATAAAGAAAACTAACTTTCACTCTTATTTAGAACTTTAAACGCAAAAAAGTCCCACGGACGGTAATCCCTGATTTTAAGATTTATTGCTATGAACTCCTATTGGTATGTGCTATCATCCCTCAAAAGGATTTTTCCGGGTGTTTTCGTTGGGGTTAGGTCAAAAATCTAGAAACTGTGGTGATCTATCCTTTCTCTTTAACGAATCTCTGAGATTTCTTTGAGGAATGTTATCGTCTCGAGATGCTGCCGCTACTGGATTTCCTGTTTTAATAGAATATAGTGCCTTTTTCAAATCCTCTGTTTTCCATTTTGTCCTAATAATTATTTGTTTAGGTTTAGTCATTCTAAAAAAACAAAAATAATATTTGCCAAATTTTCTAACAAAATTTTTTAAATTAATCGAAAAATCAACATTGCATTTGTCAAGTGACAACGAAAGCATTAAATGCATTTCGTTAAAAGTTTCGTTAAAAGCATTAAAAGCATTAAATGCTTTCGTTGTCACTTGTTTATAAATTTTATAAACATCTTTAAGTTTAAAACAATAAAATAATGAGGTTGGGAAAAGATAATAATAACAAAAGTACATTTAAAAGGAAAATTTATTCCCTAAACAGTCATTTTTGCGTTAACTGATGCAATTAGCGCAGCAACTGAAATAATATTTTTAAAGAATTTTAAAATTTATGTTTTTTGTCTCATTTTTTTAAACTTCAACATTAAATTACAGTAGTTTAAAGTAAATTTTAGAGCAAAAACATTAAATTACAAGCTTCGAGTGCAATTACAATAATCAAAATAAACATGTGGCGTTATTAGCACAATCCAGTCTGGCGAATTGGCCAGATATCAATGTTTAATGTAAAACGGGTTATTTTTGTTTACATTGTAAACATTGCTTACTTTCAAAAAACAAATAATGTATTGAGCACATGAATAAACAAAAATAAAACATTGATTGTTTTGAACAAGTATAAATCGAAACGATACTTTTTTGATCAATGATAAAAAAAAGAATGGTTTAAAATCACACTCTCTACACTGTATAGAATAATTGCGAATGACTCAAAACCACGATAAAATGGGCGAAAGTTCAAAAGATATAAGGTTTTATAACTAAAAAATAATTTATCCAAGAAGTTCTGACAATGTTTCCTAAATTGCGCCACTAAATATTCTTTAAACCAACTTTAAAAAAGGAAATGGCAGTATAGGCCGCCGGCGGTATTAGACTACTTTACCCAATATAAATATTGTTGAAACAAGTATATTTTTTTATATTATTTAATTATAATAAAGGTCATTTTAGTCATCAATAGGCAAAAGTTCATCCTTTTGTGCTACAGGAAATGGTTTTTGAAAAACAAAAGGTTAAAAAGTCATTACCCTTATTTGTAAAGCGAACTATATTAGTAGTTTTTTAATTGATTTTTTGTACTTTATTAACCATGGAATCGCTGTTAGTTACAATTGCTGTTAGTTACAATTGCTGTTAGTTACAGTTCTATTAATAATTATTTTACTTGTTTTGTGAAGTGAAATATTATGTTACTTCATAATTCAAATTGTTGTTTTTTTATATATGTATATACAGTTGTTGTTATTTTTTTTTACGTATGTATATAGATATTGCATTAATAGCAGGTTTCAAAATAGAATCAAACAATTTCCTAAGTAATTTTGTTATGCAAGAGTCATTGCGTGTTGTTTATATCATTATAGATTAATTTTAAAACTTTTTTAGCAAATAAACAAAAGTTTAGACCAATATCTCAATCTATACATAGATAGACAGATATTGTATCGATGGCATATATAAAAATTGAATCAAACAATTTTCTAATTAATTTTGTTACGCAAGAGTCATTATATGTTATTTATATCATCATATGGTAATGTATATAAATATATATTAAATGTTGTTATATTGCCCAAACTTAAAGAAGATTGTTGTTTGATCAAATTTGGAAGATGTTTTTTGTAGCAATATTTTTCACTCTTTGTTTGGCATTTGCTTACGGTGGTGATGAAGTGCTGCATGTGCAAAAGCAAAGCGTGTGCACCGAAGTCACAAGTCCGCCTACTAAAGATTGCCGTTGGCATGCAAACCTTGATGTATATGCAGATTCGATAATTCTCGGAGGTTGTACGGTGGTTGCATTTAAGCTCCAATGGTTTAACGGCGCTTGGTCAGATTGGTTTGTTAAAGGAGTCAATGACGTTGACGTTAAAGTTAATATAAACCCATTATCCACTTGTTCTACTCCCGTTTTAAAAAATACCATGCGTCGATGGTGGTCTTATTTTTACGATCATAATCATAAATACATTAAATGCTGTCGTATACCTAAATAGCTGAAAAATACAAAGTTGTAAAAAGCATTGAATAAATATGGTCAAGTCCTCGTAAAGTTTTTATAATTGTTAACGCGTTATTATACTTTTTTATAACTTAAATTTGTATGTTTTTTGGTGGTAGTAAAAGATTTATAAATATGCTTGTGTTATTTATAATTTATGAAATTATTTACCCCAATGATTTTATTTTTTTAATGATTAGATTTAATTATTTTTTTAATAATTAGCCCTGTATTCAAACTATTTTCAAAATAATGAATGCCAAGATATTAAGAAATAATTTCCTAATAATTTGGCATTCTTTTAAGCATAATCTTGTTTTACAAGTTTTGTGAAAAAATCATTGTTTAAAAAAAGATTTAATATTTTGAATAGTTGGGTTTTTTTCTTTTTTCTTCTCACGTCAAATAAAACGCAAATATTATTGAGTCCAGTCTAGAATCGTGATATTTTTAGACAAAAAAAAGAAAAAATACGCCTTGAATATTCAAGTTCGATTTTTAAGTATTAATGCTTACATAGCAAAACTTCATACTTTAACAAAATGACATAAAAATAGAGTAAAAATATTAAAAGATGATGTTAAATACACAGTTTTTTAAATACAAGGCCGGCGCGAAAGAGGGGGGGGGGGTGTAAAAACGGAAAAATCATTGGTGTCCCCCTTCAATGATTTTTTTGTTCATTTAGTCGCATATTTGACCCTTCTAGACAAATCAGTCGGCATATGTAGACCCTTTCGACAAGTTAGTCGGTAAATTTAGACAATTAGTCGGCAAATGTAAACCAGTCATTCGGCAAATTTTAGTCGGCAAAAGTTGTAATAGCACCCCACTCCCCACGTGACACCAACTCACGCTGGCCCTGTAAATACATACATATATATGTGTGTGTGTGTGTGTGTGTGTGTGTGTGTGTGTGTGTGTGTGTGTGTGTGTGTGTGTATGTGTGTGTGATTTTCTTCTTGATGGCCTTTGCATAGAAATCTTTCGTCTTCCTACTGACAAATATGCTTCTTATGTAACTTCTTGGAATTAAGCTGGCATGGAATATTTATCCCCTCTCAACAATTCCAAGTCAAGCCTCACGCTTATACATAGTTTTCCTCTTATTGTGATGCTGCAGTTTCCAATCGTAATCATTCCTTCCATATCAATTGCCGAAACAATTCTCCAGAAAACAGACGTCTATTTACTATTGCTAGAAACCATTGTAAAAAAGTTTAGTCTAACGCCAAAACCCGCTATTCTCACGTCATAAAATCTCGTTTTTCATCTCCAAAATTAGGTTTTTGAGACTCTTTAACAGTGCCTAAAATAAAAGCAAATGTGTTATTTCACCTTTCTGGTCTGTTATTTTACCTCTGCTGCATTTTGGTTCAGATTTTGTTACCTCTAAAAACAAAGACAAAGCTAAATTGTTTGCAAAAACTTTTAATCAACCTCATCTCTTAATTCCACTAATAACATCCTACCTGATATTGCCGACAAATAATTTGATTCATTATTTGACATTCGTACCAATCCAGCTTCTGTATCTAAGTGACTTCCTGCTAAGACTCTACGACAGGTTGTGATCCGAACAACATACCTGTTATTGCAGAAGTGTTCTATGGAGCTGTCGTCTATAATTACAAAATATTTATTGCCCTTTCTCTTTTAGACAAAGTGCAAAAATTGCATTGTAAACATTGTTGGACCTGCTCTTGCACCAGACCGTTAGCCATTGTCACAAATTCGTAATGTTGCTCCTCTTTTTCTTTCCTATGAATACTATGAATGAGCGCTGCTCTAAAGATCTAGCGTCTCTTATTCCATCTACTAAAATTCTTGTGTTACTCGTTATTTAATTCATTCTTTAACTATGACTGTTCCTAAGTGCTCCGAAAATTCTTTATCGTCTAATCAATAGTTCTTTGGAATTCACTCCCTTCATTTTGTTTTCCTGATTCATAAAATTTGCAGTTTTTTAATTCGTGTGTTAATAGATATCTTGCTTTATAAGCCTCATTTTTTATTTTCTAGTAACTTCCAACTCTAATAGTGGTTGCTTGCATTGGTTGTTGAAAGTAAAGATGTGTAAAAAAAAAAATTGACGATCCAGAACCACTAGATAAAAGAAAGACTGGTTTCTAAAGATAAAAAAAAGACTGATTTTTTTAATAAAAATTTCTGTACCATTAAGATTTCAAGAAACTTAAAGCTTGTTCAATTTTGAATAAAACATAAGAAAAAAAAGGAAGGTAAAGTGCTAAAAAAACCTGAAAATTAATATCATACTGTTTTTTGTTATAATTTATTTCATGAACTTTATTATGAAATGAATAGCTAGCAAGTAAATTGTTATTGACTTAAATATATACAGCAGGGGCGGATCCAGCATTTTTTGGTCTTAGAGATAGCTAACTTCCAGACATGGAGCAAACTCCAAACAGTTATATGTTTATACACATATCTAATAAGGATGCTTTGTAAAAAATTGCGATGATTGGAGCCTGGGAACAAAAAAGCCCCAATATTTTTGCCCCCTTGCCCCAAACGTGAGAGCAACAAGATAATGAAATATTTTTTGTTTAATTTTCAACTAGACTTATATTCATCGTCAAATTTTAAATTTTATAGTAAAATATTTAAGCGTTCACAAATTTTGACCATCAAAGTTTAAACCCTCCTCAATTTGAGGGGGTTGCAAATTTTATATGGTCATAATTTTTTTAACGCTGAGAAATAATACGATGAAACTTAAAATTTATCGATGAATATAAGTCTAGTTGGAAATAGTATAAAAAATATTTCATCAACTTCTCAGCAAACTCAAAATTGTAACCAAAATAAATAAAAATAAGTGAAGTAAACGAAGAAATAAAATATAAAATAAACTGTAAAAATGAGTATAAACTATAAAATCTAATACTCTGTAATGTTTGACTAATACAATAAAAACTTTGTAACAATAAAAACATATTTCAAGAAAAATATATAAAATATCAAAGAAATGTTAGAACACATAAAAAAAACCATCAAGTTATTTTTAGCTTACACTTTTAAGGCACGTTTTGCACAACCCCTATTTCTGTCAGGAGCTTGCATTAGCCATCGCTTTGTGGACCTCTCGACATCTGTATTACATGCTCCTTTTTCATGTTTTTGAACTGCAACTTTTAAATTTAAAGCAAGGTATTTAGATGTGATCCACTTAATTACCACAAAATAATTGTCTATTAATTTATTTACTGTTGATTATGCCAAGAATTTGTTTTAACTACAAAGGAGTGTTGCTACATCGACTATCTTATTAGGTACGTGACAATTGCGTTTTACGGAACCGAATTTTGTGCTAAAATTTTGTGCCACAATTTTCGTAGTCTTTTCAAAGTTAGCGTGCTTGAGGAAGGCTTTCTGGAATTACTTTTTAGTATTCGTTATCAACATAGATTATTTTTAGAAAGAAGAATAGTTGAAGCTTATTTTCGATTTGGTTTTAATTATACTCAATTGATATATTAACAAGTTTATTGATGTCGAAGTTTTGGTCGTACTTCTGTGGTGAAGTTAACGTCCAGGACATTAATTTCACCACAGAAGGACATTATGGTCTTTTTTTTTTCTATTCAATTTTTATTTTTAAGTTATTCATTTATCTATGCACCTGCCAAATTCCGTTGAAAAATATTATGTAGCAGTCACCCTATTTCTTGCTGCACTTTTGTTACCTAATTTACATTTTCCCTGATGTTAGCGCGGGAGACAGAGGGGTCCATTGATTATTTTTATATATAACATTCATATTACTATTATTATTAGCAATATTTAACTTATGTCATAAATTGGTATTATAAACCTAAATACTTTATAGTGAAAGTATGATTAAAAAATTTGTAAATTTAAAAGAAAGTGTTTTATTAAAACGATTTTCAGTAAATAATAAAATAATACTTAAATTTTATATTTCCTTTAGAAACAAAAATTTTGTCAAAATGGAGAAAGAAAATAAAGCTTTCACAGTATTTCATATCATATTCATAATATAGGGGAGAGTGGGGTAATGGCGAACGCGGGGTAACTCCGAACATGGTCAAAACAGCATTGTAAAAAAATAAATTCGACAATTTTTTTTTACCTGCTGAGAAGGGATCCTATGCTCAGTTCCAGACGTGCAGTAGTGTAATGAAGCTGCGGATGTTGTTCACTATAATTTGATTTTAAATTTTTCTGATAATTTTATGCAACTTTTTTCTTGAGTAACACTCTGTTGTAGCTTCTATGGAAATAAAGTCACTCCTTTTTTTTGTTTTTGTTGCATAATATAGTTTTTAGACTTAGTTATTACAATTAGCTTTTTATTCGCTATTACACAACAGTGCTTGTGATTGCCCCCCAATGTGTTCGGAATTACCCCACGTAGGCAGGGTAGTTCCGAACACCAATGGTTTTATTTCTGGCATAAATTTTTATTTTATAATAAGATTTTTAAAAATTCCTTTTGAGGGTTTGTGACTGAGTAGTTAAACTAATTGATAAGCAATAAATATGATCAATTTTGTATAACTGGTGTCTTTAATTCGCATTCCCGCTTAGATGTTCGCCAATACCCCACTCTCCCCTAAATTAGATATGAATCAAATTAGTTATGAATCATACCTAATTTGAAGTTTGAACGTTGTCTTTATTTAACAAGGAATGCCTTTAGATTATAATTTATAACTAATAAATAAGTTATTTTTATATAAATTTATTTAACTGTTTTTAAATTATTATTTGGCCACTATCTAAACCTTTATGTGTAACTTAAATATTTCTTTCGCTGTTTTAGATACTCAAAGTTTTGAAATGGCGTCAGCCAACAACATCAGTTAGTTACTTTCTTTTTTCAATAGCTCGTAGTTTTTTTTATTACA
Source organism: Hydra vulgaris (assembly GCF_038396675.1). Lineage (NCBI taxonomy): Eukaryota > Metazoa > Cnidaria > Hydrozoa > Anthoathecata > Hydridae > Hydra > Hydra vulgaris. The sequence continues at coordinate 21,284,712 of NC_088931.1, forward strand.
TATAATAAATATATATATATATATATATATATATATATATATATATATATATATATATATATATATATATATATATATATATATATATATATATATATATATATATTATATGTAATAAAAATAAATTTTTATAATACTTTGTAAAAATAAAGTTAATTTAATTTTTGTTTAGACGAACTTGCTTTAGAGAGGATCAGTCAGTTATATCCCTATTATATGAATTAATTTAGTATTTAGTCATTTACTATTAGTTTTCAAATACGTTCTTTATTATGCCTATGTAGATTGTTGTTAGTTGTATTTTTGTATACCTAATACTTACATTTTATTAAGTCACTCTTTTTTTTTCTGTAGACAAATTAGAACAAACAATCAGTAAGTTTAGTTTAAATTGTTTTAGTTACTATATCATTCAAAAGTATTTGTATGCTGTGTTAGTATTCCTTGTTAGCTTTGAATAAACGTTTTGATTTAAAATTGGCATTTAGGTGAGTACGGCCAGCAGATACGTAAGTTTCATAGATTTCTATATTTTTCAACATATAACTAATTGATACATCATTACAAATATAAACTTCATGTAAATGTTTTAATTTAAAATTGGCATTTAGGTGAATATGGCAAACAAATATGTAAGTTTTGTGGGTCTCAAAATTTTAAAGTGTGTAATTTGTTAATACATCATTATAAAGATATTATAACTCGAAACAAGTGTATTTTAAAGTTGAAAAATATTCCATTTACATTCCAACAATTTTAATTTATTTTCTTTATTTTTAGCAAACCTTACTTTGATAATTGGTGAGAGAATTATATATATATATATATATATATATATATATATATATATATATATATATATATATATATATATATATATATATATATATATATATATATATATATATATAACGGGTGGCCCAAGATAAATACCATAGGTAGTATTTTTATTATAACTTTGTCATTTTTTAAGCTAGAAAAGTAAATTTTTTTTAAAGATTTATTATTAAATTCTCTACAAAATGACATGATTTATTTAATGTAAATAGTCTCCATTATTTTTTGACATACGATATAAGCGATTGGTCCAACTAGTATAACTTTCTAAAGCTACATTTACTCTAATATTTTTTACAGCTCGTTTAAGTTCTTGAATTAATGTTAATTTTGATTTAATTTTATTCCATTTCATTTGGTGAACGAGTTCATCCCGTATTGAGTAATCTAAAGGATTGAGATCGGGGGAATTTGGAGGCCAGTGGTTTTTGTCAATAAAAGCAGGAAAATTATCATGACATCATTTTTGAGTTAAATGATGCGTATGTGAGGTTGCTCCATCTTGTTGAAATGTCCAATCATCACCAAACATCTCGTTTCCATATTTCAAGGCCACTGGCAACACTTTTTTTATATTCCAGTCATGATTTACTGTATCTTTGTCCAAAATAATCAGTGGTGTAACACCTTTTGAACAAGCTCCCAACCAAACCATTACCTTTTATGGGAATTTTTGTTTCTGTTTAATACCACCATCTTTATCAGCTTCATTACGATTAGTGGACCATATGCGATCATTTTGGGCATTGTACATACCATTTAAATCAAAATATTTTTTATCTGAAAACAGAATTTTAAGTGTTTGTTCTTTTTAAAAATGGTTTCTTATCCAATTTGCAAACTTAATTCTCTTGACTTTTTGACCATTTGTAAGCAGTGGTTCAACTCTGCGTTTGTATGCCGGCAAATTGAGATCCTTTTGAAGTATTCTTTGAACTCTGTAGATATTGAGTTCATTAGCTAATTTTTGAGATGAAATCCTCTTTTTACGTTTCAGACAACTTCTGATTTTTTGAATGTTTGCATTTGTTCGAACTGATCTTGGACCACCTGATGGACATTTAAACTCGATAGAGCCTGTCTCTCTTATCATTTGACACCACCGATTTATTGTATGAAACCCAATGACACCCTTAATATCAGCAAATATTTTTAATGGACTATTACCATTTTGGTATATAGAAAGTACAAGCTTTTGCAAATCTTTAGATTTCATTATCTACAAATAAAATTAAAATCCATAAAACAAAGCCATCAAGACAGATTTATAGAGAACTTAATAATAAATCTTTTTAAAAAAATTCACTGTTCTAGCTAAAAAAATAACAAAGTTATATAAAAATACTACCTATGCCATTTATCTTGGACCACCCGGAAGGAAACTTGTATTATACCATTTAATTCATATTTAGTGCCACTGTCGTCTATTCCTGCTGGTAAGGTTTATATATTCTTACTTTTCAATATGATTATAATTGCTAAATAATCGTGAGGTTATGTTGTGTATTGTTTTTTTATTTTTTAGTATCATCATCATCCGTTACTATTGGTAAGGTTTATATATATATATATATATATATATATATATATATATATATATATATATATATATATATATATATATATATATATATATATATATATATATATATATAATATATATAAGTACGGGCTACTAATGCAACAACTTGCTATATCTCTTGCAAACTAAGATCAAAAAAGAATAGGATTGTCGACTATCTAGACACTCTAGATTTAAGTTTAAGAGAAAAGATTGTTAAATGGTCAATTAATGTAGCACGTAAAAACAGATTTACAAATCGGCTGCATCGATGCAAAGTAGGAGATAAGATTTGCAGAAGACAAAAAATCAAGCGCCAAAAAATGGATGAAAAAGAAAAAAGAAAGTTAGTGCGTAACCTATCTAAATTGAACTTTGACGAAGTTATTAATTCATATAAGCACTTGTCCAATGACCAACTATTTGATTTAGAAGATGTCGTGTCAAATAAAATTGTTGGGAAGAAACTAGAACATAAATGGTACTATCCAAAGACATGCAAAAGTGTTTCATACAGTGACAGAGTAAAAAAAGTTAATAAAAGAAAAAATGACTTCATTTACACCATTTCTTACTGGAAAGATGATGAAACTGATAATGAAGCTGTTGACTATAGCATGAAAAAGATCCAACTTGCTGCTGATATTGCTTCCGGTGAATTACAGTTTAATTAATTTAATGACACTGCAAGTGTTGTGACTTGCATAAATTATATAGCAAGTGTTGTGACTTGCCTAAATAATACAGCAAGTGTTGTGACTTGCATAAATTATATAGCAAGTATTGTGACTTGCATAAATAATACAGCAAGTGCTGTGACTTGTAAATTTTTTGATTTCGGCTCTGGCTTACCTTCACGTGGTGTCTTTCGTTAAAAATGATTAAAACATAGTTTCATCTCTGGAATTAATCATTTTAATTATTCACTAAAAGCCAAGACAAAAATATATTATATTATCTTTAAAATAGTTATACTTTATTTTTTTTTTTAACATTTTTTTTATTATTTATTTTGAAACAGGAAATTTGTTTGTTAACCAAACAAAATGGCTAGCTTGTTAACTATACTGTATGGTCCTTACTTCTGTTAATGTAATAATCACTTGAAAGACTTTATTATAGGTTTTTGCTATACTTGGTTAGAAAGATGACATGTTTTTTACAGCCAATTGACTTATAGCTCCACAATAGTAGTTGTATAATTTTTTTAGTAATATATATCCAATTAAATAATAATTTTTGGTAAGAAGTGGTAGGGGCATTAGAATGCCCCTTTCTTATGACATATTTGGATACGCCCTCTCTTATACTCCACTCTCTTATGACCATGGATGCACCACTAATGTATCTTTTAATCTAGTGGAATATGTTTTTTACTTCTTTGTTATTGTACTTAAAATATTCAATCAGATATTTCAAGAATTGAAACATTTTTTGATATTATAGTACTAAAACATCATCAACATATCTACTGTGAGTTTTACATTTATCTCCCATATTTGGTCGTTGTCTGGTATGAATTTATTTTTTAATTTATTTCCAATTTATTTCCAATTTCATAACTTATTTTTTAAATTTATTGTTTAAATTTTGAAAATAATAATTTTTTTTTTAGGTTGGGTGGAGAGGTGGGGGGTGGGTTGGTGGTGGGCATACACCCCTTCCATAATAGAAACACCACTTTCATACGTAAGATTGTATAACATAATTTTATATTGTGTATTAATTTTACTCATTTTAGTAAAGATATAAATATTTATAAAATCAAGTCGTTTTTGATCCTAGGGTGTATCAAACCATCGCCACCACACCACCTCTAGTGCTAACATACACCTCTCGTATATTTTGGTGGTTTACTATAAATTTAATACATCTTTTTTGTGTATTTACATTGCTTATGTCTTTAAAAAAACTTTTTTTTTGAAAAAAGTGTTCAGTTTTATACGGGTGAGGTGGTGGTTTGGTACACCCTTTGTCCATCCGAATCACCCGGTGGTTAGAGTTTAGCATAAAGTTGTACCCCACTCTTACACCTATCTTTTGACACCAAGATATTTGTATTTCGATAAGAATTGGCAAAGTTATGACAATTTAAGTAAAGAAAAACATTATTTTGACCACAGTTTCTTCAACAAATCCATATATAGAAAAATCGGTACTTAAACCGTCATAACTTTTGAACCAATAGTTCGATTTTGATAATATTTTCACCATTAAAATACTGTAATAATCCTCTTTAGCATGATATATAACATCATAGTATTCAAATAATTTTTTACTCACGTACCTAATCTTATAGCTTGCTGCTACAAGGAAGTGCCTCAACATCGACTGAGAGTTTGGTTGGGGCAGACAGTCTATTAAATAACAAAAATAAATAAAAAATATGTTAAAATATTCCTTATGTTTATATTAAAAAGTCATCACTTTGAGCAAGTCTCACAAAAAGTGAAAAAATAAAATTATTTTATGCTGCTTAACTGCAGATTTACCCATTTATATAAGTAAATGATAAAAATATATATCTATATATATTATAATAATATTATATTTATGTATTTATGTATATATATAACTATATAAATACTTAAATACAATTATACGTATATCATTTACTTATACTATGAATGATACAAATATAAAATAAATAATATTAAGTATAAATGATTTGAGATCCTTATCATACTGTTAGTATTGAGATCCTAAATCATACTATTAGTATAAAATTAACAAGTCATAGCACACCTATCCGAAAATGGTCCCAACCTCAATTTTGAGGACCAAAAAAACGACCTAATGGACATTAATCTGCAAGGTCTCTTGTATCACCAGATGTAAAAATTAAAATCTAATCTCTATAGTCTAAGGAGAAAAACACATTTAAAGTTTTATAGCTCTTTGCGCTACTGATTGCACTTGGAGCTTCGTTGTAAATCTATTTTGTTTCTTTTTCACTTTTGGGTTATGGAGTTTTTAAAAAATATCAAAAACTCTTTACATATATGTGCTGGCTATAACCTGACAAAAAAACAGCTCTTTAACACATGTGGTTTGTGTACAGGGACCTAAAGTATAGAGTATAGCACTAAAACCTCTTCAAAAAGAGACAACGATTGCTTAACATTTTTATTATAACCTTATTATTGACTATGGAAGTTTCAAAATTTAATAGAATGAAGCCTTTTATTTTATATATATTCCGGCCGAAACCGAATTTTCCAAAGTTGTTGTTAAAAATAACAAATTTATTAACAATTCCGAGAATTAAATTTATGTAATTTTTTAACTTCAAATTAAAAGCCTTAAAACTTAACATCGTAGCTACAAAATAAATATTTATATTCCATAATATTCCATATATATTTCATTAAGGTGGATAACCACAAAAAAAATATTTTTTTTTACGAAAAAATCAATTTTTTGATATTTAAGTGATATAATGCTTCGAATTTTATTATATCTTTTATTGCTCTGACCAAGTTTGTTTCTACTATTTAAAAATCAAAAGCCACAACTTCAAAGTAATTACTTTTAAGTAATTACAAAAGCCGCAACTTCAAAGTAATTAAAACCTAAACAACTAAAATGATTTTTTATCAACACAAGCTTGTACTGAAATTATTTTTCAAAGATCAGTTTTTTAACCATTGAAATGCCATATAAAAGAAAAACTCATCATGATTGTCGGCAATCTGTATGTTTTTTTTGTTTTTCAAAATGTGACAGAGATATTACTGATTTCATCAAGGAAATGATTCTAGATATTTTTTCTGGAAATTCTATTGACTTTAAGGATGATAGAGTTCCATTGGGCATATGCAATTCCTGCAGAGCGATGGTACAAAAGCATGGCAAGAGTGATAGAAACTTGCCTCTTTCCAAGCCTCATGACTATAACAAAGTGATTATTAGACCAAAGACCAGAAGATTGGATTCTTGTAATTGTTTAATTTGCCAAGTTGGCAAACTAAAAGGACATTCTACAAAGCTCACTTTTTTAACCAATCAAGATTTGAAAGAAACATTAAGTAGCTTTGATAAACTATGCTCAAACTGTCTCAGTGTAGTCAAAAGAGGAACAACACATGTTTGTTCACAAACTACCAAGTATGAAAACTTAAAGAAAATGATAGCAACTGATTCAAGAACTGCTGAAAAATTTGCGTCCTCTGTAATAACTCAAAAGGTATCCTCTCCACAGGGCACAATTAGGTTGAGCAGAGAAAGAGGTAAAGCATTAACTATTACTCCAGGTACCTCCAGAGCTCAGTGCATATCAAGAACTTCTCTAACTACTTTGGACATGGTTCAAGTTCAAATCAATACTGGTCTTTCAAATAAAAAGATGCAAGAACTGGCTGTAACATTAAACAAGACTACAAATTCAAAAATTGTTGAAACAAAATTTAGGGAAAATTTTACAATGGCTGGTCGAAAAGTTGAAGGTTTATTCAAAGTTTCTAAAATCTCACTTACAAAGCCATCAACAAAAACTGAAGATTTGTTGGATGTTGTTCATTGCAAGAGTTTAGGAGATTTTTATAACTCGATTCTCAGTGTTAGAGCAATCACTTCATCGCCTCTCATCAAACTAGGTATTGGTGGCGGAGGATCTTTTCTAAAGTTTAGCTTGAGTGTTATCTCCAATGTTGGATGTCGAAATGTCACAAAAACTTCAGCCTCAAATGACAAAAGCTTATTGACTGTAAAACATGGGAAAGAAACAAGTGCCAAGCGTCAGCTATTTGTTGCTGTTGCTGAAAATGTTTCAGAAACTTATGAAAATGTCAAAAAAAATTTAAGTTTAATTGGGAAAATTGATGTGCCTTTCATTATTGCATGTGACATGAAGTTAGCCAATATCATTTGTGGCATTCAGTCTCACTCAAGCAAACACCCTTGCTGTTGGTGTGATGTTAAATCTGATGACCTCAAAAAACAAGGAACTCCAAGAAACTTCAGATCCATTAAGATGCAATACAAAGCATTCATTGAGAAAGGGAATGGAAAAATGTGCGCAAAAGATTTTCATAATGTTGTTCATAATCCATTGTTTGACCAAGAAGATATCAAACAAGTTATTGAGTTTATTCCCCCAATGGAACTTCATCTTCTCATTGGAATTGTAAATCATCTTTACAAATCAATGCTAAAGATATGGCCTAAAGGCAAAGATTGGCCATTACTTCTCAAATTGAAATTGCAACCTTATCATGGTGGAGAGTTTGTTGGAAATGATTGTCATAAGCTTTTGAAGAACATAGATGTTTTGCAAAGAATTGTTGAAAGCGAAAAAGCAGAACACATACTTGGTTTGGTAAAAACATTCCAACATTTTAAGAATGTTTTTAGCTCCTGTTTTGGAAGGACATTAAATACTGCATATGTTCAACATATCAAAGACTTTAAGAACTCATATCTTTAACTCTCAGTTTCAGTCACTCCAAAAGCCCATGCAGTGTTCTACCATATCCCTGAATTTATTGCTCTAAAGGGTTCGGCATTGGGCATTTTTAGTGAGCAATCAACAGAAACCTTGCATTCAATCTTCAGTGCTCAATGGGCAAGGTACAAAAGAAACCCTGATCACCCTAGTTATGGAAGCCAGTTACTGAATTGTGTTATTGACTATAACAGCGAGCATCTTTGAATTGGATTATTTAAATAATTCTTTTTTTTTTAACAGTTAAACAGTGATTTCTAGAATTTCATTCTAGAAATACTTGAGACAAAATTTGTTAATAATAAATATTCTTGTCTGAAATTTTTGTTTATATTAAAAACTATATTTATTAAGTTTATAAAAAATTTTTCAGAAGTATATAGCTTATTTTGCAAGTACTAAATAAAAAAATATCAACAGCAATTTGAAGAAAAAGTAACATATATCACAACAACACCATAAAGTAATTTTATTTAAAGGAAATTATTTCATGTCTGTGTGTATGTGTTTTTTCAATGGGAGATTAAGGTTATATGGGATTTTCTTCTGTTTGATATCTTATTAAAGCCCAATTCAGTAAAGATATATTTTCTATTTAAATAAAAGAAGATGTTATTATTGTGTGTATTTCCAATATTTGGTCAATAATGTTTAGAAAAAACAACAAAGCAAACCTGTGGGTTTAACTACTAAAAAAAAAAGAGGTTTTTATGCGTTTTAAATTCAGAACAACTAGAAAAAAATTTCTCTATGTGTTTTTTGCTCCTACTTCTGTACAAACAAGGTCAAAAAAAACACTCTTTTTGCAAACAAATTACACACAGATGTGATGTCTAACAACCATAGAATCCCATATCCACTAGTCACCTCATATTGTTACTAGATTAGTTATTTAATGTAACTTTGAATCTTTAAAAGACATAAAAACCACAAAAAACTGCTACATTTTGGCCGCTTTTTCAAAGGCGAGGTTTCTACTTTAAGAGCAATATCTTTTCACAGATAAAAGATATCTTGCTCCTATTTTTTTTGCCTAAAAGATACATGCCAAGGCTTCATTCTATTAAATTTTGAAACTTCCATAGTCAATAATAAGGTTATAATAAAAATGTTAAGCATCCGTTGTCTCTTTTTGAAGAGGTTTTAGTGCTATACTCTATACTTTAGGTCCCTGTACACAAACCACAAGTGTTGAAGAGCTGGTTTTTTGTCAGGTTATAGCCAACACATATATGTAAAGAGTTTTTGATATTTAAAACTCCATAACCCAAAAGTGAAAAAAAAACAAAATAGATTTACAACGGAGCTCCAAGTGCAATCAGTAGCGCAAAGAGCTATAAAACTTTAAATGTGTTTTTCTCCTTAGGCTATAGAGATTAGATTTTAATTTTTACATCTGGTGATACAAGAGACCTTGCAGATTAATGTCCTATAGGTCGTTTTTTTGGTCCTCAAAATTGAGGTTGGGACCATTTTTGGATAGGTTTGATAGGTTATACATTGTTGAAATATAACATTTTCTGAATGTTATAACTTGACAATATTCATTATTAAATAGTATATAAGGTACAATTTTTATAATATAGTGTAACTTATGACAATATATTACATAATATCATAATATTTGATTTTATTTTAAAATTAAGTAAATGCTTTTTAAGGATCCCAAATATGCTTTATAATATATAGTTTTAATGATTGGAGATCCTCAAAAAACATTTACTTATGACAATATATTACATAATATCATAATATCATAGTGTCTGCATGCCCAGCAGCCGGGTAGTAAAAACGTACAGCCTATATGCCCGGCAGTTCAACTACGCATGCGCGTATCGTTGCTAGATTCTCATTTTTTGATTTTTTCCCTCGTGGTTTCATTTGATTTTACATTTATTGATAAAATAAATAATAATATAAATAATATATAATAACTATATATATATATATAGATATAAATATATATATAGATATATAGATATATATAGTAATATATATAATATATAACTTGTATTTATAAATTTGTCATGGAAATTTACAAAGAACTATTGGTAAGGGGTCATAAATGATGCTATTTTTTTCCACAATTTTTTGACTCACCCTCCCCCCTTTGTCAAACTCCCCCCTTTGTCAATTTTTGGCCAACCAGCAATTTTGGAAATTGGTGAATCATTTGATGAAACAACTGGTTTGAGCCCGTCTCTCGTTTGGTTGACAGGGACAGGTGGTGGAAGAAATCTTGCTCTAATTAGAGTAAAGTAAGAGCTTTTAATAGTCCGACAACAAGAACGATTTTCACATTTCACAATTTGAGTAAAATATTGGCTTGTTCGAAGATGATCGGCAATCCAACGTTGATCATGTAATAAAAGGCTCCTTGACTCTAGCTCTGATTTGTCTGGATCAATATACTCTGCAATGTTGTCTTGACTATTGACCTTGTTGTCTTGACTAATGAAACACACTTCATCTGGCCCTAAAATAGAACAAACTTCTTCCTCATATTTTATAGTTGAACTGCAAAAGAATCCGTCAACATGTTTTAAATGAGATTCATTCTGAGGACTGATCAATCTAACAGGGACTGTTTTGACGTGCCTTTTGCCTTCTAATGTTCCGTAACTTCTCGGAAGTAGACGAGTATAGAGGGCGCTCTTGCTGATTGCAAATCCAATTTTGTTTATCTCGGATGTCAATTCGTCGAGAGTTTTAATGCTCTAAATAATGAAGAAATATATTTGGATATAATTAACTTTTTTACAGAAAATGGGATTTATTTCGTAAATTATATTCAAATCAAATCTTGAAATTATTAACATTTCAAGGATATTTACAATAGTGCAAGTACTAATTAAGAGTAAAATTCTAACAAATACAATATTAAAAAACATAGCTTAGGTATCATTACCCGAAGAACCTCTGACCGACGTCTTCATCAGCGGACGAACCATGGAGAGCAATATCCATAATCGCCTTCAAAAGAAGAGGTTGATCTACTTCTAATGACGGTCGACCAGGTTTCTTTCTGATTTTTAATTTTTCTTTGACTTTTTCTTCTGTTGAGCTTAATCATACTTTTTTTTGGCTAGTTTTTTACATAGATGAGCTAGTTTCTTCTTTTTCTTTTTCAAATCATCCTCCTCAGCTTCAGAAATGAATCCACTTCTCTTTCTAGTCTTCAGCCCAGCAACTTCACAATTTAAAGCTGCAATCTCAGAATTGAGTCGATCTTGAGCCACTGTTCTTGCATTTTTTTGGTTTTTTGTGGTCAACAAACTCAAAGTTAATGCACTTTGTTGATCATCAATAGCAGATCGCTCATTGGTGGGCTCAACTAACTGTGAGGAATTCTTGTCAAATTCAAGTGGAGTATACGTGGGGGCAGACTGTTTTGGAGTATTGGCCCAAAATGATAATTTCTTGCTCTTGAACTTCATTGCCTTTTCATTAAATAAATTGTTAAATACATTACTCTTGATTCAAGATCCTTATGCACCAGTTTCTCTTCTTTTAATGAATTCCATATGGACTTCTTTCTGGATATTAGCCTTTTTTTTTATCGGGATGAGCATTTCCATATGAGACCATCAATAAGTTAAGTAATGCGGTTTTATCCATATTTTAATATTGATTTATTAGTATTGTTTACATCACAATCAGAATAATGATTTTGCTCATCGTTAGCGCAAGCTTTTTAAAAGAGTTTCTTCAACCCGCTAGGGAGAAATTAGCGTTTCGAATTTTAAATAGACTTCACGAGTGTGCATTGCATCACGTTTTACAATCAACTAGAGAGTAATTATAGTTTCGTATTTGAAATGACGACAATTAAATTTCAAAAAATGACAAATTTATGAGTTTACTTTGAACCACATTTTATAATCCGCCAGGGAGCGAATAACGATTGTGAATTTTATATACAAAGAGTTAATATTTCTAACATAATTTGATTCGCAGTTAAATGGTAATATATTAATAAAACGATAGTAATTTTTATTTTACGTTAGTAGTTGTTATTTATTTAATGTCTCTGGGAAACTTATTATATTAATTTATAATATTATATTATAATTAATTTAATAAAATATAATATCAAATTCCCCGCATTTAATATTAATTTCCGCACAAACAAAACATCATTTCTATACCATTTTGTAGATGTAAATACCGTTAAAATCTGATCATTAAAACTAAAAAAATAATTTAAATTGACATCATTTTGGCCTCAACACCCCCCTCCCCATTGTCAATTAGTGTCAAACTTTCCAGCACTCCCTTCCCCCCTATATTTACTAACATCATTTATGAATGACACCTAAGAAGAATATTTTGTTTTATATATTTTTTATTGACGATAATACAATATCAGTCAGTACGTTTATATATAGTCTATAATATATAATCAATAAAATAAATAAACTCTTATATGTTTATTGTCTATATATTGCTAGTTTAGTCTATATATTGCTATTATTGCTATTATTGTCAATATATTGCTAGTATATATCGATATATATTGTTATTATAGTATATATTGCTATATATATTGCTAGTATAGTATATACTAGCTATATATTGCTATTATTGTCTATATATTGCTAGTATAGTCTATATATTGCTACAGCTATATATTGCTACTAGCTTATATTGCTATATATTGCTATATGATATAGCAATATAAAGCAATATAAGCTAGTAGCAATATATAGCTGTAGCAATATATAGACTATACTAGCAATATATAGACAATAATAGCAATATATAGCTAGTATATACAATATATAGTATATATTGCTATATATTGCTATATATTGCTATATATACTAGCTATATACTGCTAGGTATATATTGCTACTAACAATATATTGCTACTAGCTTTATATTGCTACTAGTTATTTCTAGTATAGTATATACTAGCTACATATTGCTATTATTGTCTATATATTGCTAGTATAGTCTATATACTGCTAGTATTTCTATATAGAAGTATTTCTATAGAACTATAGAACTAGTTCTATATAGCTATATAGTCTATTTAGCTCTAGCAGTTCTAAAACACTAGTAGGGGTTTTAGAGGTCCTTAAACGAGCAAACTTAAGGAGGAATTTTTTCAATGTAATCATGCTTTTATTTTATAAATAAAATTTATATTAAATATGACATTTCTGCTTAAATAATGACAATAACTGTTTACAATACAACTATACCAATTAGCTACATTTTGACTAGTAACATGAATTACTGTTTTATCTGTGTGTTTACAAAAAAGAAAGCTATTTAATACTATTGTAAACAGTAATCGTTGCTATTGACTAAAGCTCATTTTATCTGATTAGGCTTGCGTTATTAAAAATGTGAATAGCCTATTAAGATTTTTTAATCTCACAAGCTGAATGATGTAAACTCAATGTTTGTTTACTAACAAACAGTAAGATTTTTTTTTAGCTTAATTAGCACCAAAAAACAGGGAGCTTGTTTATTTTTGTTAAATATTTAAGTAAGGTATGTGTTATATATATATATATATATATATATATATATATATATATATATATATATATATATATATATATATATATATATATATATATATATATATATATATATATATATATATATATATAACATATATATATATATATGTTATATATATATATGTTATATATTTATATATGTTATATATATATATATTATGTATATATATATATATATATATATTATGTATATATATATATATTATGTATATATATATGATATATATATATATATATTATATATATATATAATATATATATATATATATATATATATATATATATATATATATATATATATATATATATATATATATAAATGATATATATATTTTTTTTTTCATCTATTAGGCTGGCGCAGATGTATTTTTAATACATTGTTTCCAGTTTAGGATGTTGAATGCTGGATCTTCTTCACTCAATGCATGGGTTTTGCTTGTGTCTCTGTTTTTATGACTAGGCAACTCATTCTATTATCTTCTAATGAGAGTACAGCTCTAAAACTCAGTTTTATGCTTCTGAGGCAGTATCACATCGTTGTAATGTTGCTTCTCTTTCTCTTTTCTACAAATACTATAATGGGCACTGCTCTAAAGAGCTAGCGTCTGTTGTGCTATCTACAAAAGTTCATTTTTGTGTTACTTGTCATTCAATTAAGTCTCATCTATTTTCTGTGACTGTTATTAAGTGCTCCAAAAACTCTTATTCGTCTAATTTTTTTCCTCAAACATCATTTCTTTGGAATTTGCTTCTTTTATCTTGCTTTCCTGATTCATATAATTTGCAATCCTCAAGTCGTCTGTCAATCGTTATCTTGCTCTACAATCGTCATCTTTTCTCTTCCAGTAACTTCCAACTTTAATTAGTGGTTGCTTGCAGCCTTGTTAGAAGCGAAGATGTTTAAATATATATATATATATATATATATATATATATATATATATATATATATATATATATATATGTATATATATATATATATATATATATATATATATATATATATATATATATATATATATATATCTGTGTGTGTATAATTTATTGTACATAAATTAGGTATATAAAATAAAAACTAAAAAAATATGTTATCTGCTACATAATATTTTTTAATGCGAATTGTCATACATGTAGAAAATATATAAACCAAGCCCATTAAAGTTAAAAAAGCTCCAATATTTCTTTGATAAGAATTTTATTTATATCCATTAAATTTAAAAAATAGCAACACAATAAAACCTAACTATTTTGCTTTTTTTGAATATCTATTTTGGTATGAATTTCTAAAAATAACATGACAAAATATATCATTACAGAATTAAGGCCAAGCATACTATGATAAAATGGTTAAGTATTTTGTTTACAAAATCAGTGCTGTACATCGATAGATGTGCACATACTTACATAATTTAAATTCACAGCATCATTATTATTTTTAATTTACAATTTAGGATATTGTCTACGATATAAATGATACTACAATTTATCACGATCACAGTGCTTGACCTTAAAAATTCCAAATATTACAGTTGCTAACAGAATTGAATTTATAAAGATTACTTCATCTTATGACCAATGCAGCTCAGATCTTAGAGCAAAACCGTTTTTGATACCTTTAACAGATTGCAAAGTTGCTTTTGATAAACTTAATAAAAATGGCAAGTATGGTGCAGTTAGAATCAATGGTAGAATTCTTTTTCAAGTTGACTTAAATTGTCTAATCAAGATGCATGCACTAAAATCACTTCAAACTAACGTCTTGTAAGAGAGTAATTGGATCGATAGCTTGGATTCTGTAGATATTCCACTGCATTGTTTGCCTCTAGACTTGATCAATTTGAAGAGCTTCAAGGAGCTTTTATTAAATCATGCTGATGGAACATGCATACCATCTCTCAATAATCATCAACTTCTCACTTCAGACCTGGCATTGCTAATCAAAGGAAAGTGGTTAAATATAGGGCTTATTGAACAGTTTGCAAACTATATCAATGATTTAAGATTAGAAAGTATGGTTTTGTCTTTACAAAGATTGATAGAACAGCAAGGAATGAGTATTGAACAACTAGTTAAAAGGTGGCACCAATATAACTGTTATTTGTTTTATTGTGAATGTAGGGAAAAACATAAATGGAAACACATATGCAGCACATGGAAGTAATTTTGGAAATCACTGGAGTTGCTTGATATTATTTATCACAAAACAAAAAAAGTTTCCAGTGAATATGTGCAACTTGATTGAAAGATTACTTGTAACCATTAGAGCTGTTTACAATGTTGAGCTCCATCTGCCTATTGTTCCTTTATGTGGACATTACCATAGCAATACCAAAAGTTGCAATAACAACAGCATTAAGTTTTTTCCATTTCAAGGAGAGAATTTTGATATATGTGGAGTAGCTGCAATTATCTCAGCAATACTGTTTACAAACACTTCAATACAATGCAGTTTATTTAAAAAAATTAGAATTCCAAAATTAGCTTGGCTAAGCAAGTTACAACATTATGCTGATTATGCAAGATGGTTGTTGATCATGTGGTTTATTAAAAATAAAATTGACGAATCAAGTATTGGAATACTTAAAGTAAATTTTGTTGATATATTTTTTAGTAATATTGTTCTTAAATTTTGTAGGTATATTAGTATCTTATTTAATCATTGTTCATTATTTAAATCAATTCAGTTTAAATTTTACCCCAAAACATAAGAAAATCAAATTTTACCCCAAAATGTAAGAAGTTATAAGCCTCATAACTACATTAGAGACATAACAATTACTTCCTTATTCAGATAAAAGATGATGAAAATGAGCCAATAGTCGTCAATTATAAATGCGACAATAGCAAGGTATGCTTTACTTAGCAGGTTATATAAATTATTAATTTACTTTTTAAAAAATGTTTTGAGATATATTAACTTCATTAGAAGCTTATAAAAATTACTTTCTTATTCAGATAACAGATGGTGAAAATGAGCCAGTTGTCATCAATTATAAATGCGATAGTAAAGTAATTGGAAATATATTTTATTTATATTTTGATGTTTTTAAAAATACTTTTAATGGATTGAAAAATTGATTATTTAATTTATTTGCTTAAGTATTTTGGTTTCTTTAAATATTCCGTCAGGTCAGGATATCCTGCTACTGGTAACATGTAATCTAGTTCAACCTGCTTCATGTTAACGTCAGGAAGAGCATGCGGTTGTAAAAAATTGCTTCAACTCTTTCATAATGGCATTTATATGTCATTATGGAGAACCATCCAAACCACACAGGTGTGGAAACATGGATGTAAAATACCAACAAACAAAAAAAGGTGGAGCGTTTTAACGTTTTCTAAAATATATTTTCTTAAAATTTAGGATGAGGTTATTTGGAGTGTGGGACAAAAGTTTAAAAGTATTGTATTGGTAGTGGCTTTTAAAACTATTTAAAAAACACTGTCGAAAAAACACTGTCAA
The DNA here is from genome assembly GCF_038396675.1 of Hydra vulgaris. Taxonomy (NCBI): domain Eukaryota; kingdom Metazoa; phylum Cnidaria; class Hydrozoa; order Anthoathecata; family Hydridae; genus Hydra; species Hydra vulgaris. The sequence goes on from NC_088931.1 coordinate 21,301,550, forward strand.
CTTGTGAAAAATAAAGATCTCTAGAAGCTGCCAAAAAAAGAATTCCTAAACGAATTGCTTTAGCTAATATGGCATTGCACTACCAAGCTCTACAGTTTGTTTGCAAGTTTAGTGGAAAGCCGAGTAAGCCAGAAATAACAAGAAAAAGAAAAACAAAATCTTTCCGTTGTGGTTGTCCGTTTGAAATTGTGCTAGAACTTTCAGTCGATAATCAGCATCTACAAGTGGTGCGTGTACAAGAAGAACACAATCATCTGATTTCTCAGGAACTGTACGAACACTTTCCAAAACAAAGAACCCTATCTCGAGATATGATGCAAAATGTTAAAGAGGCAATTCAGTTGAAAGCAAACAGCAAACTTCTACAGCAAAAAATTCAGGTATCTTCTGGCAAAAAATGCATATTAAAAGATATTGCTAAGCTACGCCAATATTCTAAAATGTCATTTTCTAAGAACGAAGTATATGACATTGCAGAGTTTCTTAAACAACAAAAAGGATCTGTGGTTGAAATTCTTATAGATTCTGACAAAAATTTTAAGGGGATTTTTTTCCAGGACTCGCAAATGCAGAAGATGTATGAAAGATATCCAGAGACTTTTTATCGATGCTACGTACCAGCTATTGGAGTTACGCATGCCTATTTAATGATTGTAATAAATGGAGATGGCCAAAGTGAGATTGTAGCTTTATTCATACTAGCCGAGGAAACAAAACTAATTGTTACAGAAGTGGTGCAAATTTTTAAAAAGCACAACGACTATTGGAAAGATACACGTGTAGTAATATCGGACTTTACAAAGAGAGAAGCTTTTGCTTCAGCCTTTCCTGAAGCTGTGTTATTAATTTGTTTGTATCATTGGTAAGACTTTTATTATTTTTTTAGGCCATTTTTGGATAATTGTTTTGGGTAAGTTTTGTTTCTGTAAATAAAATGTTTATTTTATCTATTTATTTTTAATCAGTGGCACGTTACATCATAGGGGCCATCCATAAAGTACGTACGTAGGTATAGAGGAGGGGTTTACCCAAAAATGTGTACAAGGGGGAGGAGATGTCAAAGACAGCGAGTAGATACACGGTTTGAAAATCTCTCTTTCTCTGTCTCTCCTAAACTTGATTTTTTTCTTATAAACATTGAAATTTACATGTGTAAACAATCTATAGTATGTTTTTTTCTGACTTATCTGAGTTATTATATTTTTTATACTTCTTTATAAATAATTAATAGAGAAAAAGTTTTTGTTGTTGTTGTTAATGTTTCGAAAGTTGTTGAAGGCGGGAAGGGAGTCTTGATTTTGTAATAAATAATTTGTATGTACGCAAACGAGAGGGGTGTCGTTAAAAGCATTCAGGTGCATACAAGGGGAGGGGGTCCTATATTTGTGGTTTTACTGCGTACATATTTCATGGATGGCCCTTTTTTTTTAATGTTAGTTATTTTTTAAATGAAGCTAATTTGTAAGTCATTGTACTGTCTATGTCCGGGTGTTCTTTTAAACATTTGCAATATCCATAACACTCTAGGCATGCTGATGAGCTCTGATATTGAGCTTATATATATATAAATAACTTATCACCATAATAGCAAACAGCATATAGAGAATATTTTCATATTTAAGTTTTTTCCTGCAAATATTCTGCTTCATATTTATGTTTTTATTTTTTTTGTTACAGTTTACGCTCCTTTCGAAGAGAAATCACTTGCGAGAAAATGGGTGTCACTTCGGTCGATAGAAATCGATGCCTGGAAATAATTCAAAAAATTGCATATGCCAAATCAAATCTTGTTTACGAGCGGAATAACAAATTCTATTAGACGTAAATCTAATTGCAGTGTCAGAATATTTTATGAAAAATTGGGATCCTATCAAACACCAATGGGTGACAGTTTATTAAGATCGATATTTAAATCTTGGTGAAACTACTAACAATCGTTTAGAGTCGATATTCAATAAATTCTGTTTGTACAAAGCATACGAGTATGATGCAACTTTTTATAGAATTTTTTGTATTTCTTGGCGCAATCAGAAATGACAGGAATCATCATCACCTTATGTCTTTGACAAGACATGATATAACAATACCAAGTCATCCTGATATGATCTTATACAGGGAACATTTAAAACCTTATGCTTGTCATTCCGTTATTTCCCAATTTGAAAAAATAAAAAATAATTCATCTTTCAATTTTGAAAAAAGTGACGATACTGGAAAATATAACATTAAATCTTCTAAGTTTTTGATTGTGTCAAAAGAGTTTTGCAATTGCAGATTCATGTCTAAAATGGGATTACCATGTTACCATATATATCAACTGCGCAAATTTTTGATGTTACCTATGTTTGATTTAAATTTAGTAATTAAAAGATGGCCTAAGGAATACTATAATCAATCTCTTGGAGCAAGAAACTATTTAAATAAAACTTCAAGTGTTAAAATTGTTTCGGAAGTTGATGTAAAACCGGTCAAAGCTTTAACACAGGCACAAGAGTAAATTTGTTTCGAAATTCATTGAAAACTTGTCAGCTATTAGTTTCTGTTGGGAGCGAGAGCGGTATGGTAACTTTAAAAAAAAGGCAAGAACAACTAGAGGTTATTTTAAAACAATGGCAAAAGGGAGAAGAGGTGACGCTGTTGACGGCAAATGATAATTTTATAGGAGTAGATAACGTTGACTTAATGGAAGTTGATTGTTATGTCACTGCATCATGCAGATATTAACAAAATCAAATCAAACCTTGTCAGTTCAAAGAAACACATTGATTCTATTGACACTATCTCTCTCTTTTCTGAAAAGAATAGTCTTCAAAATCCTGCAAAGTTAGATGTCAAAAAAGTAATAATGCTGCCAAAAATGAAAACCAAAGGCCGGCCAAAAGGGGCTGGTACAACAGTAATTGGTGTTCCTAAAAAAAAGAAACTAATACCATATATTAAACTTTCGCCTTAAGAAAAAGACGGTTTTATTTTAAGCCGCATGGTACAGGATCCAGCTGTTGAATTAGTATTGAGTGGGGGGAAACTAATTTGTTCGTCAGACGTCAAAAAATCAGAATAGTTGCACATTTGAAATTTATCAAATGTGCAACTATTAGCAAAAAAAAGCAAAAATGGATTTGTTCAATTTGTAGGAACATATTGATAGACGAAGAAGAAAGTATTGGTTGCGATTGTTGCCTCTTGTGGAGTCATTTAAAATGCTCTACGCTGCGAAAGACACCTAAAACAAAATATTGGTTTTGTATTAGTTGTAGTTCTACATCTACATGTTGACGGAGAGTAATAAAATACTTAACGTACTTTCGCGAATGTGAAAAGCGATCCGCATAATTAACTACGCGGATTGCATGTTTCTGACGGCAATAAAGATGTTGTAATTTACTTTTATCCGTACTTCCCCAGGCGATGATTGCATTATTTATATAATTGTGTATAAATGAATAATAGAGTTGGGTTAGGTTTTTTTGTTTAGATAATTTCGGGCTTTGTATAAAATGCCAATGTTTTTAGAAATTTTTGTGCTTATATGATCAATATTTTTTCTCCAAGTAATATTCTCATCAAGATAAACACCTAAGAATTTTATAACAGTATCTCTTTTTATTATCGTTTCATCAATAAAAATTTGAGGCATATTACTTGGTAAAAAACGTTTTTTTGCGCAGGAGTGAAAGATAATCCATTTTGTTTTGTTAATATTTAAAGTTAATTTATTAGCTTTGAACCAATTAGAAATGAGATTGAGTTCTTTGTTTGTAGTTGAAAAGAGTTCATAAACATTAGTATGGGATAAGAAAAGATTAGTATCATCAGCGAACATTATACTTTTCAATTTAGAAGCATTGTTTAAGTCGTTTACATAGATTAAATATAGTAGTGGTCCGAGAATAGACCCTTGTGGAACACCACAGGTTATGCTCAGGGGTTCACTTTGCTGACCATCATGACTATACACAAGTTATTTTCGATTTGTTAAATAGCTTTTAAACCATTTTAAAATTTTATTATTTAAACCATAATGTTTAATTTTTTTGATTAAAATTCGGTGATCGACCGTATCAAAAGCTTTTGATAGGTCAATAAAAACACCTAGTGTATATTGAGATTTTTCAAAAGATTCACAGATGTTATGTATAAATTGAATAATGGCATGTTCAGCTGAACTTCCTTTTCTGAAACCATACTGGTTGTCATGAAATATGTTGTTGTAATTAAAATAATTGTATACTCTGTTGAAGAAAATTCTTTCTAAAATTTTAGAAAATATAGAAAGAACAGAGATAGGACGATAGTTACTGATATTGGATTTGTCGCCTTCTTTATGGATAGAGGTAACCCTGGCAAGTTTTAAACGTTCAGGAAAAATACCTTGATGAATTGATGCTCTGAAAATTTTAAAAAGAACATTTTTTAATTGTTCGTAGCAATCTATAACAATATTCCCGTTTATTTCATCTGCACCAGGTGCTTTATTTTTTTTTAAGGATTTGAAAGCTTTTTCAAACTCATCAAATGATAGTTCGGCAGATAATTCTTCAGAGCAAATATCTTTGTCAATAGGTACCAAAAATCATAAAATGAGGTTTGGGTATTTGGTATATACAGTATATATAATTGGTTGTAGCAAGTTCATTGATGGTCGCAAGTTCATTGGCGGTTTTTAGCTGATCGTGACCTTAGAATAATAGGGCTCTATCTTTCTTTTGTAATGTTAAGAGAATTTTACAAAATTGTTATAATCTCTTTAGTTTTGAAAATTAAAAAAAAAAATTGTTAAATATTTGTTACGTCATTTTTTATAGTTCGTTAAGTTTGTTAACAAACTATAAATTAGTTAACTATTATGTTTTCAAAGTGATAATATCTAATACTATTTATCATGTTTTTTAAGTTATTTTTTAAAGAAAAATAAGCTCAAATAGGACACTCAAAATCCAAGAACAAAAAGATATGTTATATAGTGTAACTGTTAACGGGCTCTTTTTATATATTTTGTATGATTGGCTACTACATTTTTTGATGTATAAGCGGTTTATTTAATATTATTTATTTTTAACACCACCTATTTAAATATAACGCAAATTATATTCGCTAATGTCATTATATGTAAAAAAAAAAATTTTTAATTATGAGATTCACATCTCAGAACCTCAGTAGCAAAATCGGCTTGTTTTTGCTTGCTGATAAGTTTTCAAATAATTGATTAAGGTTTTGTTCATCGGAAACAGTTCGCTCATTGAAAATAAGTCTGTTAACAAAAAAGTATGGAAAGTAGTAATGAACACCAACAGTACTAGGTATTTAGTTAGAAAGTCAATCAAGGCTAGCTATTCAATTTACTTAAAAACATCAACATCAGTTGTCTGATAGTCCCACCCTTCAATACGGAACGCTAGCAAATTTTTGTATGATTTATTTGTTTACAGAAGCATTCCTAAAAGAGTTTACTCCTTAATTCACTCTAACTAAAACTTTGAAGTTTTCGTTTAAAGCGATTGCCTAACTCTACGTGTTTAAATTTTTAAATAAATATATTTTTATGCGTTAGAAGCAAAACTTTTAAAAATATGAGGCGTATAAAATATTGAGTATTGATATTGAATATAATAGCTCTTGGGGAGGGTTGTAATCTTCCGTACAATTTATAATTGTGACAAGCGAAATTAGAATAATTATACAATCATTAGGTACCAGAACTTGATATGTTTCTAATATAAAATATATAAATTACACATGCTTAAGAAAAATTGTACTTGTTGATAAATTGATTTTTCATTAGAATTATTTGTTTAATATTTTTGACTTTAATGATTTCAAGGCGTTTGTAAACGACTTTTAATCTCATTAACTATGGTTCGGCAGTAGTTGTACAATAAAATGTTTGCGATGTTATTAAAAGAGATTGACCTCCGGGTTTTTGAAAATTAAATTAAAAAAAAAAGAAAAAGATAACGTATAAAACATAACGTTTAACGCATGACATTGCATGTTACGTGTAATTTATTAACTTACACGTAATAAATTATTCATTTTATCAAGTATTTAAAGAAGCCCTCAGACAAGTTAGTATAGTTTAATGTTCTGAGTAGCTTGAGAAGAATGTTTTGGGTTGCTTTCTTAATTGCAACTTCAAGTGTTTACGGAGGCGATGGAGCGTTACATGTGCACCTAATCTTGCCTGCCGTTGGCATGCAAACCTTGATGTTTACGCCTATTCGATTATTCTTGGGGGTAGCACAATAGCTGCATTTAAGCTCAAATGGTTTAGTGGTGCGTGGTCAGATTGGTACGTTAAAGGAGTCAATGTTAATCAATTAAAATATTTTGTTAAATAATTTTTTGTTAATAAACTTGTAGTGAACCTGATTCGTGAATAAATTTCTCAGAGAAAAAAGAACTTTAGGACCACTTTTTTCTTTTGAGTTTTTCACTTAAATTAGTTTTAGGTAATTTTTTAAACCATTTTTTTAGTAAGTTGAGAGCGGCGCTATTATTCTAGCGGAACCTGAGTGCAGATTCACAAAACTTTCGTAATTCTTGCGTAACTTATGGAAACCGAAGGCTCATTTGTTTTTTCATGACAATTTGGTATTCACCAAATTTTCGTAGCCTTTGCTTAAAGTTAAAGCTGCGCAAATTTCTATCAACTAAAAATCTTAAGCTATAAACAAATGAAAAACCATTTTTTCTAAATTTTTAACTAAGATAAACAAGGTAGTCTATTTGTATCAACAGAGAAATTTATACTCAACTACTTTTTTACTACTTTTTTATTTTAAGTTTCTAGGAACTCTATCTAGGAACTAGGAACATTGGTTAATTAGTGAAAATATAGTTAAACTTGACAAAAAAATTAGGAAATCAATTTTAAATTATAATTCAAAGGATTATAAATACATTTAAAAGCTCTACAAAATTCTTTTGAGACTTAAGTTGAAATACTTTTGAATCATTTTTTTTGGATAATATTTGGGATTTTACCTCTAATACTGAGAAATGCAAACGAATTGTTTGCTTTGCAACAGAAATTTTGTTGATGTTTTTTTTTTGGCCTATGGAACTATTAATAGCAATATTCTAAAAGAGTTAAAAATTAAGGAACTAATATATTTAAAATTTACTTTAGTTAGGGTTTTTAATAGTTCATAATCTAGTTGAATGAAAACTTCTATTAGAGTATTATTTACTACCTGGAGTAAGTTTAACAACTCCAACAAATCAAGGTGATAAAATATAGTCAAAACCCCATAACTCTGCTCAAGAATAAAACTAGAAAAAAATATTGCTTTAATGAGTTTCTCATATATATTACTACAAATGTACAAAATTTAAAGCACTTTAACAAGTAGTTCTCAAGTTATTTATTGCTGCATACTGAAAAATGGCATTCAATGAGAAAAAACCAATTTAATATAATAAAAACTGAAAAGTAAGTTAAAATATTAAAACAAACTTTTATTTAATTTCTGAAGATTTATTTTCACTAGTCAATGTAAGAACAGTAGTCTATTTTTTTTATAAGCTTAGTTTAACTATTTAAGTTACATACAGAAATATACAATATCTTTAAAATTGGCTAGACACTTTGAGTCATTAGGATTAAGAGTTTTACCTGGGTGGAAGTTATGCACTAGCTGTAAGTCAAAGGCAGTTTTATCTGTAGAACACCCTAGTGAAAATGAAGTAGATGAAATATCAACAGAAGAAGATGAACCATTTACTGATAATAATTTATCCCTGGAAATTTTAGGAGAATCTCCAATTAATTTACATTCTGTTGCTTTACATCAATGTGTTGCATCTGCAATGAAAAAATATAAAAAACCAATAAAAAAGATTGGTGAAGATTTAGCAGCCCATTATGGAATAAGTAATTCGCATTTTATAGATAATTCTACTGCGTCTTATTCGAAAACAGATCAAAATAAAGCATCTGATCTGGATAAACTGACACTATTGATGAAAGAAAAGATAAATGCTTCTGACTATAAAAATAAATTATTAATTCTCACTTTAACTCCTGAATCTTGGTCTAGAGACTATGCGTCTAACTACTTTGAACTTAGTGTGAATGCTATTCGAACAGCACGTCGTATGAAACAGGAGAGTGGCATACTTTCACTCCCATTGGACAAATTGGAAAAAGTGTTCCACTTAATGTTGTCTCCATTGTTTAAAGTTTTTATGAAGATGATGAATACTCACGAACAAGGTCTGGTAAAAAAGATTATGTAAGTGTTGGAAAGGGAAAAAACAACAGAATACAAGTACAAAAACGATTGCTATTGTGTAACCTGAAAGAATTGTACAGCTAATTTAAAGTTATAAATCCAGGGATTAATCTTGGAATTTCTAAATTTTGCAGTCTGCGTCCTAAGTGGTGTGTAAGTGTTGGAGCCTCAGGTGCTCACTTAGTGTGTGTATGTGTTTATCATCAAAGTGCAGTTCTTCTTTTATATGCAATGAAATGGGATATAACTTATAAACATTTAATGAAAAAAGTTCGTTTTCAGTTATAAGTGTGTTTAATGTACGTTATAAGTTTAGAAATCTAAAAAAAGATATCAGTTTATACGGAAATTAAATTTGATATTACTTTTACTTTTAATTATTATTATCATGATTTTAGTTATTATTATAATTATTAAATGATTATAATAAAAAATTTAACAATAAATTATGATAAATAAATTTATTTTTTAGGTGGTTTGTGACATTTCAAAAAATGAGTGTATGGTTCATAGATGTTTGAGTTGCCCAGGAACAGATGCCTTACAGCTATTTCTTCTTAAAAGAGCTTGAAGAACTTGATTTTGATGACGAGTTAAGTTTAATCAATGGCAAGGTACTGACAGAACCCAATTCGTCACACAAACTGAAACTGTTGAAACTTATAGAAAAATTTTCTAAATCTATGCTATCACTCAGAAGATTTTTTATTGGAAGCTGAATGGATACTTTTTGCAAACAGTCACGGCAAATCTTCTTGCGATGCAATAGGCGGTACATTAAGACGAACATTGGCAAGAGAAAGTTTGCAGCGTCCAAAGAAAAATCAAATACTAACAATCGATGCAATGTTTGAATTTTGCACTTTGGTTAATGTTAGAGCTACGCAAAATAATTGATTTGAGAAGGGAAAAACAATACCAGGAACTCGAGGATTCCACCATTGCATACCAGTTTCGAAAACATCTATGTTATTCAAAAAAACTAGTAACGATATAAATCCGAAATCTATTAATATAACTAAAAAATCAAGTTACCAAAATTTAAGTTTAATGAATTTTGAACTAATGCAGAAGTACGAATACTACGCATGTACATATGACTCGTTTTGGTGGATTGCAGTCGTCGAAGAAAAAGATGAAGAATATAATGATATAAAAATGAAGTTTATGCATCCACACGGTCCATCTGAACAGTTTTACTGGCTGAAAAGGGATGATTATCGTTAGATGCCAATCACCAATGTAATAACATTAATAAGTGCACCAACAATAATATCAGACAAATACGAACTTTCAAAAAAAGATTTTAACAAAATTAATAAGTATATATTTGTAAATCAATAATTTTTTAATGGATATATTATAAAAAATTGTATATCAGTTCAAGTATGCATCATTTTTATTTATTTTGAATACTACGCTAAGCGAAATATACTATATTTGCTTTTTTTGTAGCATTTTTCATTTCATTTTAAAACTATGTATTTGGCAGAAATGATTTTTTCACGCAATGTTCTTCAAACATGATCTAATTTGAAATTTTAAGCTTAAAAAATTTGCCGCACACCTGAAAATTTTACTTGGGCAGGTGTCCATTGTTTTAACATTTATAATTGATATTAAGGTACTTTTTAATTATAAAATGAATTTTTTATTTATATATTCAAATTCCTCATTTTGAGATTAACTAAGTCACTTATTTTCAGAATTCACATGTTTAAAGACTTGGTTTTATAAGGAGAAATGTAAATAATAATAGTAGCCAAAATTAAAACAACCATTACTCACGAACCGTTGCGAGTTAGACCCTGAATTTTTTGGATTTATCTTATTTTATAATGTAATAGGTGTATGCATATGAAACCGCTGTTTAAAATAAGACAAGTTAATTTTCTTTTTAAGACAAAATTAATGTATGGATGATTATGTGTGTGAAACTACGTTCAATTTGCTTTAAATATCATAGTTTTTAATTTGATTTTATTCATATCTAGATAATTTTATACATCTTTCAAAATGAACAACTTTGTGCCTTCAAATATGCATTTGCGGGAAGTATTACTTCACTATTTTATTTTAAAGAAAACTGCTGCAGAAAGTCATCGTTTGCTTGTAGAAGCTTATTCTGACCATGCTTTATCTGAAACAACTTGCAGAGATTGGTTTAGAAGATTTAAAAGTGGCGATTTCGATCTTGACAACAAGGAACGTGGTAAACCTCCAAAAAAATTTGAAGATTCAGAATTGCAAAGTTTATTGGACGAAGACGATGCTCAATCCCAAGAACAATTAGCAGAAGAGTTGAATGTTGATCAGGCAACAATTTCAAGACGTTTACAAGCTCTCGGTAAAATAAGAAAGGAAGGAAAATGGGTTCCACATGAATTGAAAGAACGTGATATTGAAAGGCGTTTAGTGACATGCGAAATGTTATTGAATCGTTTTGAAAGAAAGTCTTTTTTGCATCGAATAGTGACTGGAGATGAAAAATGGATTTATTTTGACAATCCAGTCCGCACAACACATTATGTTGACCCAGGTGCACCTGTAAAATCAACACCAAAGAGGAATATTCATGGAAATAAGGCTTTGCTGTCTATTTGGTGGGATCAGATTGGTGTGGTATACTATGAGTTGCTAAAACCTAAAGAAACAATTGATGGGCCACTTTACAGACTTCAATTATTCCGTTTAAGAAAAGCATTAGAAGAAAAACGACCCGAATATGCTGAGAGACACGATAAAATAATTCTTCAACATGACAATGCTCGTCCTCATGTTTGTAAAGTTGTTCAAACAGCGTTGAAAACTATCGGATGGGAAGTCTTATGCCACCCGCCGTATTCACCAGACCTTGCTCCATCAGATTACTATTTATTCCGATCAATGTCACATGGCTTGGCAGATCAGCACTTCTCGAATTATGAAGAGGTCAAAAAATGGCTCGATGATTGGATAGCTTCTAAACCTGAGAAATTCTATTGGGATGGAATTCATAAGTTACCAAAAAATTGGCAAAAAGTAGTAGAAAATAATGGAAATTACATTCAAAGAAATATAAATAAAACATCTCCAAAACAAACGTTCTAATTCAAAGAAAAAACAGCGGTTTCATATGCATACACCTATTACTATGGTAAAAATATAAAGAAAATCCAAGGACATAGGGTTGCATTTTTAAAAAAAATTGGTTGTTTTGACGTGGAATTACTCTTGAATGATACTTATAAATTGAAAAAAGAAACTTCTAAAAAATTAATGACCTATTTTCATAAATAATTTTTCAAATAAATTTACGTGATTTGTTCAATGATAAAAACATATAAATTTTTTGGTTTTTTTTATAAATTTATTTTTTAAATTCTTAAATAATTTAAAAACTATAGTTTTATTTACCCTATAGATAAATAAGATAAAAACCTTAGGATAAACAATAATAATACAATCGCAGCGTCAGGGGCAGCCGGAACATAACTAAAATTAGTGGATGGAATGAATGGTATGCTGTTCTGATTCTTCGAGTTCTGCATGTTTGGAACATTAATTATACTTACTCTCAGACAATTTGAGAAAAAGGATAACTACTGAGTAATTTGCTTTGTAGTGTCATTTTTAATTATAATTATTACATTTAAATTTTAAAATATATGTTGATTTTAATTATGGCTTGCCTTCTTTGCTGCATAAATTTTTCCTTGTTCAATAATTTTAAAAATAATTCTGAAAAACAAAAAGCATAATTTAGCAATCTTGTGATTCTATAAAAAAAAAAGATTGTTTTCTATACGATAATTACATAAAAACAAAACAAAAAATTAATAAGAAAACTAATATTTTCTATGCAAATGCTAACAAAAAAACAGAAAACTGTTATGGCTAACTTCATTTTCCAAAACAAAGAGAAAATGATTGGTTCTCTCTCTCCGACTTGTAGCAATCAAGATCGAAAAAAAAATGGCAAGAAGTTAGAAAACTTGTGATAGACATTATCGGAAAAGAATCAGCGCATTCTCCCAGTCAAAGTTGATAATATTAGAGTTGTAATGAAGGATTCGACGAATAAACTTACCGGAGATGCATATCTAAATGATTTTCGCATAAGTTTATTAGAGAATTTAAAAACTTTATATTGATTAGTTAAAACTTTTATTGATAAAAATATCCTAAAGAAAAATTTCATTGATGTTTAAATTATGTGGTAGATGTTATAGACGTGCTGTGGTTGATAATTGCAATCTGTGTAAAATAAAATTTGCAGTGCTTTCATTTAAGTATTAAACAAATTTTCTAATTTATAGATATCTTAATTGGGCAAGAATCAAGTACATTAAATTGTGGTGTTGATTTACCATTTAATCCAGTCCCTAGCCTAAAATCCGTCACTAAAATGTCTGTCGAAACAGTTACAAAGTCTTTTGCTGCAAGATCAATTGTCCAGAATATAGAAAAATTCCAAATATACAAACGTATTGTTTGTTTGAAAGTTTAATTGTTGCGGTAAAATTGCTTGAAAAGTTTTTATATTTTATTAAAAAATTTCTATGAGTTAACTTTAAATAAATCTGCAAAATTTCAGAGCTAACGGTAATTTTATATTTATTTCAATACTTAATTAACAATAAGTTACTATCATCAGTGTCAGGTAAAAATTAAGCAAATGAGCAGCCGTGGCGCAGTGCTTAGAGTTCTGGCTAAAAACCCAGAGGTCCGAGGTTCGACGCCAGCTCCAGCCCAAAAAGTGACATTAGTACGGAAGGAGGCGTAAACTTCCTGTAAAATGCACTTCCGCGGTGCTCTGTGATAAGACCGTAAGGACTTCTGGGAGCACCTATAAAAAAATAAAAATAAAAAAAAACTTGGAAGAAACACAAAATTTTAGTTTCACTGAAATACTTTTTTTTAATTTACATTAGTTGAACAACTGCAAAATTTGATCGCGACGTGCACCTGTTTGAGCTTTATCTTTAGTGTCATCTCTAGCTTGAAAGAACAAAGCTGTGGAAGGTATAACTGGAAGATTTTCTCCCTCATCTCCCACTTTAATGCACATGTTTTGAATCATACAAGTTTTGTCGCATTTTCCAATTTACGAAATCGAATTGGAATTTGTGGAGAGTAAAACCTGTGTTTCAAAATCCCAAAATATCGCTCGATCACATATCTAGTTTTTCGATGTGCATCATTGAACCGACGCTTGGAAGTTGTTATCACTGTAAGGTGTGATGAGCCAATTATTACAGGGAAAGCCTTGGTCACCGAAGATAAGTGCTCCTGGAAATATTTGATCACTTAGAACTTCAAAAGCGTCCCAAAGTGTTGGTTCATGTAACACCTAAAATGTTTGAAAAAGCAATCTAAATTATTCAGACTAGCTAGTTATTATTGTACTAAATATTCTAAAGGTGAATAGGCAGTGCAGAAAATATAATATTTTTGTAGAGTATACATTTGTTTCTTAAGTTTAACATTTTTTAAAACAAAATATATATTGATATTTTGACAGACCAGATTTAGATAAGAAAGTCCTAATATGACTTAATATGCTACACTAGTTTTTTACTTAGATGTTTATTTTTTTAAATATTGTTATTTAGATAATTGATGAATTAGCTTAAATTCAATTTTTACTAAATCAGTAAAATTAAAACCTACCCTAGAATCGTGCCATTACCCAGGACCATTAGCGTAAACGTAATAAATAAACAAATCGCAAAGAACATTCAAGGAATGGAACTGGTGGCAATTAAAGAATGCATCTTCCTCTTTTGACGGATGGATGATTGGTATGTGACTACCATCAATGCAACCAAACACACTTGGAATCAGTGGAACAGTGTAAAACTTACTGGGTAGGCTGCAACAGGATTAGGCTAATGAAGAACTTTCTCTTGTCGACAAAACAAATTGTCCAGGACTGCATGAACTGATTAATGGCCATTGCCGTTTCCAACACCATGGCAATCTCGTTCAACATGATAGAATGATGCAGTTCCTGAAATTTTGGAAGTCAATTTTTAAACTATTTTAAATACTATTGGGAAAAGAGCACATTTGAATTATACAAATGAGGAATATTTCTAACCACACAAAAACCCACAAGTGTAAAACACTAGTTTTACAGAAACTAAAAACAAAAATTATAGGAATGTTTGCAGCCTTTTCAGAAGTAATAAATTAAATTTACATAAGCACCTTGAAACTTACTTATTCAGAACAAAAATAATCGGTAAAAAAGTTAAATCGGTAAAGTTAAGTCATCATTAAAAAATAATAAAATACACCTAAAAAATGTAGAAATATTTTAATTTGATCTCGTGGGGATAACTTTTTGTTTCTCTGAGTTGGATAATGCGGGTCATCTTTGATCATTTCTTCAAGGCTATCCAAAACTGCAACAGGGACTCGGTACCGCTCACAAATTCAGACAGATTCAGAGATATTCTCTTGAACTTATTTTATGTTTTAATATATATATATATATATATATATATATATATATATATATATATATATATATATATATATATATATATATATATATATATATATATATATATATATATGTATATATATATATATATATATATATATATATATATATATATATATATATATATATATATATATATATATACATATAATATCATTTCATTTTTACTAAAGAATTAAACTTTGCAATTAACTATTTGAAATCTAAGAACATACTCGGCGTTAATTTTTGTTCAAAAATCTCCTGATTGTCAGTTTGCACGTGTTTTTACACTTACAGTCATAGTAAGTGGAAACCATGAAAAAATAACAGAAAATTTTAATAGACCAGTCAATATTAAAAGTTTTTGCGAGTGGTTTCTATTGGTACAGACATTTTGCGCTAAACTTGTATTTTATTTACAAGAAAACAAAGCATGTTTATGTATCTATCATATATTATCATCCTACCATTTTTTAAATTATATCTTGAGATTACACTTTCACATTGATACTTGCAGAAAAAACATTACAAAAATTGGACACTTCAATTATAATTGCACTTCTGAATAAAAGTTAATTATCAAAAAACTAAAAATCTATATGTAAAATAATTTTTTAAACTTAAAAAATTGTAAAATACCAAAATTAAACAAAATCTCCAAAAATAATTTAAAGAAACTCTAATATATAAGTAATCTAATTAGTAAATAAAATAAAGGGAAAATTCTTCTTAGAAAATGCTGCTATAAAAATTATTTTAAATTGGTTAAAGGTGTTTTTAATTTCGTTGCAGGAAAGTCGTCAAGTACAGTCTGCCAATACCTAAAAAACAAAAATAAAATAGCTAACCTTAACTTATCTTAAACCAATAGAATTATTTATTCTTAAACCAATATAATAACTTAACCTTAAACCAATAGAACTACTATAAACATCTACACCTTAATTTATTAAAAAAAAAAAAAAAAAGGACAACATTAAGAAAGGTGTCATCTTATTGATATTTTTATAACAGGTAGTATTTATAAAAACTAATGGAAATAAATTATTTTCATATTTTGAATATCTTATCTTTTTTATGAAGGTTATATGAAAATATCTTGAAATTATATGAATAAAATCCAAGTCTATAAAAATATACTTAATTTAATTAATTTGAACAAATATAATTTGTTCAAATTAATTAAATCAATATATAAACGAAATGCAAAAGGATTTTCAGAAATAAAATGAAACCAAAAAATTTGTTGCTTGTACATTCTTTTCGATGTTTGCCAGCACAAATTTTTTAATAAAAAGCCATAAAACAGAGTAGCCTTGCAAGTCATTACATCTGTGATACCTATTTTGAAATTCACAATACTTAAACTAATCTTTTTGTGACATACAAATCCGAAGTCCTTTTGGGACTCCGCATCCCTGTTTGGATCTTGGCTTTACTTAGATAACCTTAACACAAACGTTAAGGTTTTTAATAATCTGATACCTTATATCAGATTACTATAACCTCATACAAAGTATACCAAATACCTTGTATCAAATGTTTATAAACTTTGAAAAACAAACTTCAAATTGTTTTTGTTTTTTAACATGCAACATATAAATGGATATTAATGAATATAAAGGAGAGAAGCACAATTTTTTAAGATCAACATTTGTATGAAAAATTACAAATATAAAACATTCAAATTTGTAAAAATAGAAAATTTGTGAACATTACATATTCAAACAGACGTTTGAATATACTAATTATAATTCCTAAAATACTTTTTTGTAGCTGTTTATGTATTTTATTCATAGTAGTACCAGTCTTTACATTCCTGGAGGTCTTTCAATAATAAAACTGTTGTAATCAATAATAAACTTGTTTACCAACTTAATAATAACTTAATAATAAGATAATAATATGTAATCAAGTAAAAAATTTATCCTTCATAAAAATATTTAATGAAGTTACAATACAAGTATACAAAAAAAAAATGCAGAATGAAATCCAGACAATTTTAAAATTTAATGAACATAACTTTGAAATTTATGAATACGAAATAAAACAGAAAACAAAATAAAAATATAAAAGTAAAAATAATTAAAATAAACAATTATGAAGATCTAATAATAAAAAGATAAAACTTGGAACTTCAAAAACTTTCAAGTATTTTTTTCTCACAAAGCCTGCTTACCAGAGCCAAATAAAATAAAAAGTAATATTTAGTGTGTTCAAATATCCTAATAACACAATAATGTAGAATAAACATAAACTTACTTCATAAAATGATCTGAATGCATTTCTCGTTTAAACACGGACAACACTGATGTTTTCACACGTTCTAAATTAAGATATTGGTAAACATTTTTTCATAATGTTTTAATATATATTTATACCTACTAATAAATATTATCTTTATGAAATATATTTTATCAACTATAAAATTAAAAAAAAAAAATTTTAATATCAAGCGACAAATAAATAAAAAATTGTATAACATTTACGTTTTAACATTCAAGATAAAGTCTTAAAAATAGTTTGCTTTTTAATCAAATAATAAAAAATCTTTTTTAAAAATGGCTGCTAGTTTTTTGAAAAATAGTCAAAAATTCGCATCGAAACATCAGAGATAAATTAATACTTATCTTTTACTTCATTTATAAGAAAATTCCGCAAATAGTCCTTAGTGTGTTAGGTCCATATTTAGTTAGAGATTTAAAATTAATTCATTATTTAAAGTTTTAAGACTTTATGAAAATCAAGAATGTCAATTTTTACAAGAAAAAATGATATCTAAAGATATATTTATTAACTTTCAAAATCTCTAACTAAAAAGGAAGATATTAATGCAAGTATCAATTTCAAATGTAAAACTGTGTGTATAGAAGTGGTAACATAGTGGTTTATAGAGCATCTTTCCGTAGACTTATTTATTATGATTAAAATAAAACGAAGAATGTGTAAAAATACATACATTCTTCCATGAACGAAAAATATAACTCATATTTCAACATATTAACATATTAAAACATTCAACTTTTGATCAATTAAGTCATGATCCTTGGTTACTTAACTGCATGTTTTAGTGTAGACTGAACCAAACGTAAAAATATTCCAGTCTACGCGACATTTAGTTTTAATAGCCGCGCGAACAATTCGCGCTGAAAGATTTTTGGTCAAAAATTAACGCCGAGATACTGTTAAGAAAATACTGTTGGTTTTTACTAGTCAAGGTGGTCTGTCAGTAAATCTTTTTTGAAAATCTAAGAAATCTTCAAGATCTGACTCTGAACTGTTTATTTTACAGGGCTAATCAAAAAAATATTAGTGTATTTCAACAACAAAAATTTGTTTGGAGGTGCCCTACTTTACATTTCAAATAAGCTAGTTTATAAGTCTAGAAATGATCTACTTATGTATAAACCCCAATTCTTAGAGATTGTTTTTGTTAAAATCAATTTCCCTAAAAAGTCTAATATCATAGTAGGCTGTGTCGCCATCCTAACATGGATATTAATGAATTTATTGTTTCATATCTAGCTATTCTATTTGAAAAACTTGCTGTTGAAAAAAATAAAACTATCTTTATAATGGGTGATTTTAATATCGATCTTATAAAAGTAAGCTCAGATAATTCAATCTCGGAGTATTTGAACACCATTGCTTCAAATAACTTTCTTCCTTTTATATCTTTGCCAACAAGAATTACCAATCACTCAATCACTTTAATTGATAATATATTTTCTAATTCAACTTCTAAAGATATTTTTTCTGGCAATCTAACTATTAGAATATCGGATCATTTGCCACAGTTTCTAATTTTTTCATCTTTTAAAAAAGAATTATTAATTCTCAAAAAAGCAATATTATTCTTCCAAACTTCAAAAAATTAAATAGTGAAGAATTCAGGAATGATTACTTGGAAACCAACTGGGATAAAGTAATCAAAGTTTCCAATAGTAATACAAATTTAACTTTAATTTTTTAATTTTTTTGTTTTTTTTAGGTGTCCCAAGAAGTCCTAACGGTCTTGTCACAGAGCACCACGGAAGTGCATTTAACCAGAAAGTTCACGCCTCCTTCCTTACCGTGACGCGAAAAAGTAATACAAATAAATCATATGAAGATTTCTTCACTACCTTTAACTCTCTTCTAGACAAACACGCACTGTTAAAAAAACTAAGTAACCGTGGCTTAACTCGAAACCTTAAACCATGGATTACTTCAGCAATTTTAACCTCGATAAAAAAACGAAACAATATACTTAAGAAGTTCCTTAAAACAAAAAATCTTCATGACAAACTAATTCTTGAAAAAATTTACAAAACCTATAGAAATTTACTTGTAACACTTATTCAGAGAAGCAAAAAAAACCACTTTTCTCACTCCTTTACTACCAATAGAAATAGTTTGAGAGCAACGTGGAAGGGTATTAGAACTCTTTTAAATATACGTTCGAATGATATCTCATATACATCTTGAATATCTTCAAACAACACCATTATCAATGATCCAGTTAAAATCTCGGAAATTTTCAACTCCTTTTTTATTTCAATCCCTGAAGAACTGCAAAAAAATAATCACTCATTTCAAACTGACTTCTATAAATATTTAAAAACATCAAATCCTGACTCTCTTTTCATTAAACCTACTGAAAAAAAATGAAATAACATCAGTTATTCTTTCTCTAAATGATGGCAAGGCTTCTGGTCCAAACAACATTCCAACCTTTATTTTAAAACTTCTTGCTAATGATATTTCCTCAGTATTTGCTAAACTATTTAATCTTTCATTCACTACTGGTATATTGCCTAATATTTTAAAAACTGCATCTGTTAAACCAATCCATAAGAAAGACTCAAAACTTGACCGCAATATAGACCAATATCATTATTATCAAATATCAGCAAAATTCTTGAAAAATTAATGTATTCTCGTATCTAGCACTTTCTTGATAATTTTAAGTGTCTCTACGGCCGTCAGTTTGGATTTCGTTTAAAACACTCTACTTCCCATGCACTTATTAGAATTACTGAAATGATTTGTGATGCGATTGATAGTGGTTCTTTTACCTGTGGCGTCTTTATTGATCTCCAAAAAGCATTTGATACAGTTGACCATAAGATTTTTACTGAAAAATTTTATCTCTATGGTATACAGGCTATCGCTAATGATTGGTTTTCATCCTATATTAACAATCGCACTCAGTTTGTCTCGATTAATGGATTTCAATCGACATGTAAAGTTATTAAGTATGGTGTACCACAGGGTTCTATTTTAGGACCTTTACTTTTTTTAATATATATTAACAATCTGCCTCACTCTATAAATAATTCGATTGTTCATCATTTCGCTGACGACGACACTAATTTTCTATGCATAAATAAAACACTCGCGCAGTTTTGTAAAAAAGTTAATTCAGATCTCCATCATTTGTGTCATTGGTTAAATAGTAACCGCCTTTTCCTAAATATCAATAAAACTGAATTTATTATTTTTCACCCTCCAAAAAAATAGATTGTTAGTAATACTGTGAAAATTAGAATTAATGGTAAAAGACTTTTCCCATCTAAATATATAAAATACCTCGGGATATTTCTTGACAAAAACCTTTCATGGTACTATCAACTAATTCAATTAAATAAAAAACTCTCACGTGCCAATAGTATGCTGTCATTAATACGACACTATGTTCCCCAACATATTTTAATATCAATTTACTATTACTTGTTCTTCTCACATCTAAGTTATTGTTGCACTGTTTGGGGTCAAAAAGGTAGTTTTCTATTACATCGTATAAACAGTTTACAACGCACTTCCTTAAGAATTATGACATTTTCTCTCTTACGATCTAATATCGAAAATAAGTTTTCTGAATTAAAAAATTCTAAAATTTCAAGATCTTGTAAAGCTTTATAATTGTCTCTTTGTGATTGATTTTCTTCAAAATAAGCTACCAAATTCGTTCAATAACTTTTTTATTAAAACAAGTGATACACACAAGTATTACACTCGAAATACTGAAAATTTTAACTTGCACACTTCCTTTTTCAGCACTATCAAATATGGCAAGCTCTATTAAAAATTAATGTATTTCTCACTGGAACCAAATAATACCATTTATAAAAAAAAGATTTTAACTAAATACCCTTTTATTACTAACATTCTTCTTCTCAATCGAAACCAAATTAAGAAATTTATATTTGAGTATATATTTACTGAATATTAACTTTATCTTTTATTATTATTGCTTTTTTTATATTACTGTATTTATAAAACTATTATTTTATTTTATACTGTCTTTTTTAACTCTACTAATATTACTATTATCATTAATTTATCTTTGTTTTTTAAATCTTATTAATATTATTTATAATGATAGTGATAGTGATTCAATTGAAGTAATAGTTTTTATGGTTATTGTCTTAATTTTTGCAATTGTTTTGTTTATTTTATTAATTTCTGTCGTAGTTATAAACTTTACTATAATTATTTTTACCATTAGTTATACTTTTTAGTAAAGTTATCATGATATAGTTACTATTTGTTTTTTTATTCACATTATTATTAATATTACAATTTTTATTATATTATTATTGCAATTATTAATATCATCTTTATTTATAAGTGCTTTATTTTCCTTACTTTCTTTCTTTTTTTTTTTTATTTACAATTCTTTCTGTGTTTTATTTGTTTTTTTTTCAGATGTCACTCCATTGACTAGTTTTTAACTATATGAGTGACACCTAACCTTATTTATGTGAGTTTATAAATATTATTGTAAATTTTCATATTTTATGGTTAAATAAATGGATTATGTTTTATAGTGTCATTTTTGATCGTAATTACTGCTAAATTTACCTTTAGATTTAAAAAAAAGTTATCTTGGGTTTAATTATAGCTTTACTTCCTTGTGATATAAATTCTTGGCAACTTTGAATAATTTTTAATACAATTCTGAAAAACCAAAAGCAGAACTTAATAACCTTACACAATACAAAAATTTAATTTTTGTATTACAATTTGTATTACTTTGAAGTGCACTCTGAAGTTACTCTAGCAAGAAAACAAATAATTACAAAATTATTCTCTCTTAAATATTTCTATTAACAAACACTAAAGAAACAAAGGACTCAAAACTCTGCATAATTAAGAATCTCTAAGAAGTTTCAAATTTAAAAAAAAATGCGTATATGTATTCTTAGCAACTCTCTTACTAAGATACTTTGCAAAATGCTCAATGTTGTTTGCAGTTTATAAAAATCTTTTGTTTTTAAAATTGCTTTATAGATTTCGAAAGTTCCCAACATGTAAACTAAATAAAAAATATTAATTATTTTCAGTACTTTACTTTTTTTCAATATCTTCGATATATTTTTACATTTTTAACTTGATAAAATTCAATATTACACACCTAATATTACAATTTTACACACCTCTCAGGTAGTGTAAAATTGTAGTTTACATACATTGTAAACATTGTAGTTTACATTGTAAAATTGTACACAAAAAATCGCCGTAAACTTTTTATAGGACTGTGTAATTTTACAATGCCTACAATGTAGCTACATAGTAAATTCGCGTTATAGGATAGGGCTCTAGTCAATCTTGATTTGTAGAAAATAGGCTTTTGGTTTATTTCTGGCCAAAGTATAAAACCTATATCAGCATTTTAAATCCTATGGAAATTATAATAAAACAGCTGTTAGAAAATGTGTATTTTACTGCAAGCCACGCTAGAATTAATTAGTTTTATGCGTGTTTTATAAAAAATATTAGTTTGGATTTATAAGTTGAAGTTTTTATGAATATTGTAACATAGCTTCAGATCGAACATTTTCACAAACCAAGATAAATATAGTTTAGAAGAAAACAATGCTTTAGGTATTGTTTTTTTTTATCTTTTGTGTTCAATATCTTTTGTCATTATGGAATTCTTTTATTCAGTTTTAGTATTTTGATATTTTATTATGCATGAAAAAAGCCTCCCCCTCACTTTTATGAAAATCCCACCCACCCCGTTCATTAGATCTGGACGAAAATTCTAAGCACTCTATATATTCCCCCCCCCTCCCTTGTATTAAGAACTCGAGAGTATATACACATTTTTTGCTTTTTTTAAATCATTATCAACAAATACTCGTCAACCAGTGGACTGTGTTTACTCCATTAAATTTGGTCTCAAAAACAATAGAACTTTAGGAAATATTTAAATAATTAGTAGGACTTTTTGGCAAAAATATTTTACATACTTAGTCTTTGTATACTAAAATCTAAAACCTAATTTTCTGGGTCACACAAAAAACAGACATACCGCCTCCTGGTTCTCGGCTGACGAATTCACTTTAAAATATATACTTTAATATTAACAAATGCATAAATTCAAAACTAAATATCTACTTTGATATTCATTAAGAAACGCATAAATTCTAAATATTCATAAACAAATGTATAAATTCTAAATTAAAAATTTGCACAAATGAAATACCACAAATAGCATTTTAAATATTTAACGAACTTTAAAATATTTCTTATAAAAACGTTTCATAAAAGTAAAGAATCTTTTCTACAATTAATAAATATATTTACACAATATACGTTGAACTATATATTATTTGACTATGCATTTATCGTAGAACCAACACTATTTACAGGTGACATCGCAAATCCCTTTGTTCTAAAGAATAT
This sequence comes from Hydra vulgaris, assembly GCF_038396675.1. Classification (NCBI taxonomy): domain Eukaryota; kingdom Metazoa; phylum Cnidaria; class Hydrozoa; order Anthoathecata; family Hydridae; genus Hydra; species Hydra vulgaris. The sequence continues at coordinate 21,324,929 of NC_088931.1, forward strand.
TAATGTGCATTATCTTAAAACTTAAATCAGAAAAAAAGAATCATCAGAAAGATTTCTGATGAGTCTTTATAGATAAAACAGTGTAAAACGAAAAAAATTTGATAAGTGATTATCTACTTATATATATATATATATATATATATATATATATATATATATATATATATATATATATATATATATATATATATATATATATATATATATAAATTAGTAAAAAACACTTATCTAACTTTTATCTTCGACTTGAAGTTTCACCATTGCTGGATCATCAGGAAGAGTTCTCTCTTCCTGATGATCCAGCAATGGTGAAACTTCAAGTCGAAGATAAAAGTTAGATAAGTGTTTTTTACTAATTTATTTATTGCTCTGTTCTTTAAGATTATTGAGCACTCTATTTGTAAAATACACTGACATAATTTACATATATATATATATATATATATATATATATATATATATATATATATATATATATATATATATATATATATATATATATATATATATATATATATATATATGTATGTGTATATATATATATATATATATATATATATATATATATATATATATATATATATATATATATATATATATATATATATACATATATATATTTATAAATATATCATATAACAAGAATATGACTTTTAAAGATATAAGTTCAATTCGATGAAAACGACATATTTTATGTTTAAACAAATTTTTTTAAATATATTTTGAATTAGTTATATAAGAAATATTTAATTATAATAGTGACGTCAGTTAACTTTTTGTCAAAGTTGATCCCCAAGTTCTAGTTTTAACATTATCGCCGCCATCTTGATTGAAAACAACTTCCCCAATTCCTAGCTTATGTCAAAATTTCAAAAAGTGTTTCCACACTACTTGAAATTTTCTTTTTGATCTCGCCAATATATATACTTCCGCATGAGCATTCAAGTTGGTAAACACCCGGATTTGAGTTTGGAGGTAGTTTTGTTTTGTTGTTAACATAATATGTTACTCAAATTGGGAGCTGATGTAAATACAACTCTGATGTTTTGTTTTCTAAATTCTCTTCGGAATTTTGGATCCATAATAGGCATCAAAGGTAACTTAACTGTTGTTTATCTAATTGTTTAGATGTAGTATTTTTTGGTCTAAATAGTTTTTGGTTATTTTATTAATAGGCCGGTATCTGTGGCTCTAAATTGCAACACTTTTGTTATACACATCAAATAAATAAGTTTTAATTTTACTTTTTAAGTATCTTACAATCTAAAACAAAAACTTCCCATTTAAGTGTCCCAAGCGGCCAGTATAGACAGAAAGTTACTCATTTATCGTGTCTGCTGTGAGATTTTGATTTCATTCAATTTCTATGAAAATATTTTGCAGAACCACTTTTTAGTATAATTTTTGCGTCTAAAACCATTCTGTAATGTAATAAACTTAAAATTAGTGAACAATCATGATAAATAAAATAATCACAAAGAAAGGTATAAATAAATCATATTATTCAAGATACAAAGTCTGCAGCAAATATCAATCTAACAGCAAGTATGGAAAAATTGGAATGGAAAAACGGAATGGAAAAAAATAAATAATAATAATTGAATGTACTTTAAATTCTGCCACACTGTTTAATAGTTATCAACCCCTGTGAAAAAATTGTCATTAATGTATCATCACCAGATGATGATACAAAGTAAGACCACCTTAAAGTGTAGTTCAAAGCCCGTCTTCAAAGGGAGTTGATCAGGTACAACATGTTGACAACTTATCAGAATATTATGATTGTAATTATGATCAGTTGATCATCTGTTCTGATACCACTAACAGCAACACTGGCATGATAAGCATCTGTTCTGATACCACTAACAGCAACACTGGCAAAGATAATGATGCTGTATGCATTGTTTTGTTACACAGATAATTTGAAGATTCTTATCCTGTGGGTTGTGTGTGTGTGGGAGAAGAAGGTTAAGTAGGGTTTTCATGCTTAACAGATTTGGCGGTGGGTGTTCATTGCAAAGAGGTAAGGTAGAGCATATGAGTTTAGCTCTGTTTTATATGAGAAGTTGTTAGGTTAAATACAGTTAAATAAACTTAAAAATGAAAGTAAATGTTAAAAGTCACAAATTATATCTACTACTCCTAATCATCTCAGAAACTTAAAATTAGTATTTTTCCAACCTATGGGCCCTACAGAATGGAATTAGCTTCTCAGCCTATTTTTTTTTTTAAAGTTGATTTTCCTGAAACAAATTTTTAAACTTTTTCTAGTCTGGTTTATTAGTGATCTTTTTAAAACTACAGTTTATGGAAAAAACTCTTTAACTACCAACTATCTACTACCCTACAGGACTATATATACATACATATATATACATACATATATATACATACATATATGTAAAATTGATTAAATTTAATTGAGGAAAGTGCATTTTAGGCTTAATTAAAAGACCATGGCTTAAAGCGGGATTTCAAGTAATGTCAGATAAAAATATTATCAAGAACCTAATGAAGATGGACAAGAAGTATTCAGATTTGAGTAGAAATAAATACAGAGGATCAGCTAGAGACAAGGTTAATCAAGGGGAGTTTATTTCATTTTTGAAAAAGCTGTTTTGGATTGGTTCTACAGATTTAAAGAACCAAATTAGGAAGGATAAAAAACGCTCAGATAAAGATAAGCACGATGATTTAACTTTTTTGGAAGACCAGGAAGGACCGAGACATTTTAGTTTGGGATCAGAAGATAGAAAATTTAGCAAAAAGGTTTTATGTTGTTTTTAGTGGGTTAATTTGACCTTTTTATTAAAATTTGCTAATTTAACATACATTATTTGTTAATACACATATACCATGTTAAAGTAAATTTTAAGTTTCTGAAGGTGTGAGGAAGAGGACAAGGCTAGAAGACGAATCTCCTAAGATTGACGCTACCTCAGAATTAGACTTGAGTTTCACTGACACTAGCGCTGATTCTGATTCAGAATTCGAACCCGAAGTTTGGCATCATAGAAGAGCAGATGATTGTAACATTACTGCCAAAGTCCCTATGAATATTTTTGATGGAAATGTATCTATCATAGCTACAGCAAATGATATCTCCACGAATGTCTTACAAAAAGTAACTGGAACAATTCTTCAAGATTGTGGAGTTGATATCGCAAAATGCAAAGCCAGTGCTTCAACTGCATTAAGGAAGATGAAAAAAACTGCTAAGGATACTGCAGAAATTGCTAAATTAGATATAAAGAAGGCCGTGGAAAAAAGCCGTTATCCCTGTATAATTCATTTTGACGGAAAGACTTTGTTTGAAATGAATCAGGGAAAAAGACTGAAGAATGAAAGATTAGCTGTGCTCGTTAATATTGAGGGGGTGTCGCATCTTCTTGGAGTACCTGCCTTGCCGTCTTCTTCAGGTGAAGATATGTATATAGGAATCATGAAAATGCTAGAAGAATATGACCTAATTTCAAAAGTATGCGGAGTATGCTTTGATACAACTTCAAGTAATACTGGTTCTAAGAAAGGATCACTTATTAGGATTGCAAAAGAGGTAGACAAATACCTTCTTCTACTAGCATGTAGGCATCATATCATTGAGCTTAGAATGGTTTATTTCTGTGAAGCAGTGATAAAAGAGAATAGCATAGGGCCTGAAAATCCTTTATTCGTAAAGTTCAAACATATGTTTGAGAACCCTAAATTCAAATACGACAAAAATAACCTGACCTCTTTTGATTGGAAAACCGTTGAAGGAACAGTTTTGAAGGAAGCTGCAAGGAAAACTTTAGATTACTGTGAGATCTATATTACTAAAAAACACAATATGAGGAATGACCGAAGAGAGTTGGCTGAACTAACCATGCAGTATTTATCCCCTTCTGCACATTTCAAGTTAAAGAAAACTGGAGCTGTTCATCATGCTAGGTTTTTAGGCAAGAATTTATACTATCTTAAACTTCAGCTTTTGTGCAAGCAACTGACATTTGTGCAAGAAAATGATAATCTACGCGAAGATTTAAAACTCATCTGCGAGTTCATAGTATGTTTTTACACAAGGTGGTACCTTCAAGCACATAAAGCGATTCAATCTCCTGCATCTGATCTTGATGCAATCTTTCAGATGAATGAGTATAAGAAAGTTTGCTCCAATCCGGAGGCAGTAGACGCTGTGTTAGCATCTCTTTATAAGCATACATGGTATCTTGATTCAACAATTATTCCCTTGGCTCTTTTTAATAAAAAAACAGCCATTGCAGATTTTTTTAAACATAGAAGCAAAGAACGAATAGACAAGATTAATATCATAAATAATATGAAGGTACCAACTCTCTCTCTTTTGGTTAATGAGTTTTCATATTTAATTTTTTCAATGATAGGGTTGGATAATCAGAGAGTGAGAGACTGGTTGTCACTTCCACCCCATTATCGGCACACCCAGTCTTCGTTTAAGAATTTTGAAAACTTTGCCAAAATGTTAATTGTTGTCAATGATCATTCTGAACGAGCAATCGGAATGATGCAGCAGTTTGTGCAAAGATACGAAAATGAAGATGACAAGAAGAACAGACTTTTAACCGTCGACAAAGTAAGGTCAACTTTCAAAGTTTTTGGTGTGGGAAAAAGTAATATTACAAAAAAAAAACTATCAGAAAGCCTGATGTCACTCTCTAAACTAAAGAAGAGGAAATTGTAGACTTAGGAAATTGTTGTTCATTTTAAAATACTTATTTCAATTAATGCATAATTTTTGTCTTTATAGTATTTGTAAAGATTTTTATTAAATGGTAAATTACTTGTTTAGTTCAAAATAGTTTGTTTTTTTTGTTGATAACATAATTTGCTGATTTCATAACCACTTGCGTAACTTAAACTTTTCATTTTTTGATTTCTTAAATATCGTTTTAACCGAGAATATGTAAAAAAAATGATGACATACCCTTTTAAAATGAAAATATAGATAACAAATAACAAAAAAACAAAAAAAAATGGAAATAATTTTTTCATTTAAATCCCCCTCAAACACCCTATTTTTCCTTTTTTGAAGAACAATTTCTTAACAACTTTAGTCTTGAGGGGAACTTAAAAGTCACACGATCGACCTAAAAAATTTTTTGACTAAGTTTTAGCATATTTGCTCCAACTTTAGCTGGGTATGTACTTCGTTTTCAAAAATTCCCTCAAAATGACTACCCCTAATATATATATATATATATATATATATATATATATATATATATATATATATATATATATATATATATATATATATATATATATATATATATATATATATATATATATAAGAAATATATTTGAGATTTTCCTAAGATCAATAGACAAATATTAGACATATTCGATGAAATATGCAAGCAGGGGTTAAAACAGGTGTCGGACATTGCTGTCCCTTGAACTATTCTTGAGACTTGCTAGAAGAGGGCAACAAATGATTGTTTGTTTTTTCAGTAAAAATGAACAATAGTTGGTTGCCTCCCTTAAACAGGTCTCAAAAACTATCCAAGGGGCTTCAATGTCCTACACTTATTTTGACCCCTGGCAACGATAAAATTATACTATATTATTTTATTTTATTTTTTTTCACAAACTACATTTTATTATTTGTGAATAAATAAATCTTTTAAAAAACCAGTTTGTAATTTTTAGATTTTTTTTAGATTTTTTTTGGCACCAATGTCACTTTATCTTGCAATTGCGAGATTTGTAATTTAAGCCTCTATTTGCTTTAAAATACTCATATCCACAAGGTCATTTGTGAATCATTACTAACTTGTTAGTAAATGTTTTTTTCCTACTTTAATATGAAAATTCAATTTCATAAATAAAACCAAATTTTTATATTAAAATAGGAAAACAGCATTTGGACTATAATAGCTACTTGAAAGCTATATTCTTAAAAAATGCAACTGGTTGCAACTTCTTCAAAATTTTGGAAATAACTTTTTGAAAAACTGTAGCTTATACATTTTTAAAGGCAAATTTATTTTTCCCTGACCTACTTATAATATTTATTTTATATTTTATGATTACAATTTTAACAATAATGCTACTTAATTTTAAAACAACTCTCAAAATTGCATCTCATAGTTTTCATTTATAATTGTCATTTTCTTATGGATCCATTGTCACCAGCAATTAATTGCTTTTGATGGATCTGAAAGATTTTACTTTAACTCTACAAAATTATATATATGATTAAACAACGTTAAACAAGAAGAATAAGTTAATTCAGCTCATTACAGATTATGCAAAACTGGAAAATTGAGAGAGGAAACATTGCCACCAAATAACGATTTGCTAGTGCAATACATATTAAGAGAAAATTTTGAAGCTTTTATCAAAATCTCCTTATCTTGGATAAAATTGTCTGCTTCACCAGATTAGCTGCTTGATTTTATTCATTACTATTGCTGTTGTTATTCCACAATATTATGTTCCACAAAAATATGTTCTTTTAATAAAACTGGTGATTTAACTGCACAGATCTTTGCAAATATCAATAATGGTGACTTTTGCAAAAATCACTATATTCAGAGGATATGGATTATATTCAGAATCTATATATAGACTATATTCAGGAATATAGACTATATATGGACTATATAGTATTATGGATTATAATTTTTTTTAATGAAAATCAGTTGTAATTTTTATATTTTCTGACATTGAACAGCTAGATAAACATATTCAGCAGTAAAATTCAGTTAAAATTCAGTTTCAATTACAGTCCTCCTTTAAAGCATCGCATTTGTATAATCAGTTTATTTAGCTTTTCAAAATACCCTTTTCAAAATTTAGTTACTAAATGTGAATAATGAACATCTTTTTTTTGAAAGCTTTTTCTGCAACAGATGCTGGTCTATAAGATCACTTTTGTTATAGTCATTTTTCAAAAAATGTATTTATGAGAAGGGTTGAGGTCAAATATGCGTGATCAAATACAAATACAGCTACAAATAATAGATTTCCAAATACAAATTCAAATACAAATATATGCAATAGGCATTTTTCAAATTTACAAATACAAATATTTGTAATTTAGGTTAAAAAAAAAAAAAAAAGATTTTTTCAAGACAAGACTTATAAAATGGTCTACTAAATAAAAGAATGAAAACAAGTCTTCTAGCAAATATTCCTTAAAAACAAATTTTTAATTAATTTTAGTGTTAATAATGAAAAAAAAACAAATAAAAAATGAATCTCTTGGTATTTAAAAAAAAAAAAAAACTGGTTAACCTAGTTTATAGAACTGCAAATACATTTTAATCAAGTACAAATATTTAATAACTTTTTTTATCAAATACATTACAAATTCGCTAAATTAACCCTTTTTACTAACTACAAATGCAATTAGGTATTTGACCCTAACCCTGTCTATGAGGAAATCAATTTCTTGTGAGAGATGTTTTTGAGAGCAGATTTTTCTATATAAAAAAACGTATTGATCATATAGACCAGTACCTTAACAAAAGATAAAGTTTTGATCAGCTATGAAGTAGTGTTAAATCAGATTTATTGGGTACAAAAATTATAATAATAATTTATAATAATTAGAAAACTTATTAATGAAAAAAACATAAATATAATATTATTTAATAATTATTTTAAGTATAAAATACCTTAGAAATATAAGGTTAATCTTCTTCTAAATGAAATGAAAAGATAGATAAGATGAAGGAGTTAAAGTTGGAATAAATTTGAAGGGTATAGGGACTAGAGAATGAACTTTATTTAAAAAAATATATATCCATAAATATATATACTAAAACACTGTTTGTAAGTAAGTTATGGAATTTGTAAGTGATTGAAAAATAAATGAGGCTTAGGCTTACCCTTATCTCTCACAAAGGTGTTAGGTAAGAGGTAAGGGTGTAAAACGAGGTACATCTGTAATTCTATCTGAACAGATTTTTTTATAATTGGGTATCTAAAATATAATAAGTAAATGTTTTAAAATAAAAATAAAAGTTGAAAAATAAAAATAAATGTTTCAGGAACAAACAGCAATAGTAAAATATGTTTCAATAGAAATAATAAAAATTAAATGATAAATAAAATTAAAATGTATCACACAATTCTGTAAAATAAGAGTAAAGAAAAAGAAAAAAAAACTTACGCTTCATTAACAAAAACATCTATTCCTATCCTACCAGTTTCAGAACCGACTGGATTATGGTTATAATTTGTAACACCAAGATTATCCATTCCTATGAATCCCAAAATAAAAATTATTTTATATACAGATGTTACTGACAAATTAAAAACAAATATTAAACAAACTCAATTTTGTCCTTTTCTTTTAATTATGTATTTTTTATAAAGCAAGTAATAATGCAGTGGTATTATTACAATAATTATTGCAAAAAATATAAAAGATTAAAAAGTTTATGACTTTCTTTATGACTACAAATTTCAACTTTACATTCGTGAATTTGAGTAACAATTTTTTTATAACCTTAAAAAACTTTTTTTACCATATGGTAAATAATATTTGATATGGTAAATATTTGATATGGTAATTATTTGATATGGTAAATATTTGATATGGTAAATATTTGATATGGTAAATATTTGATATGGTAAATATTTGATAGCAAATTAGCAACTAAACTATTTCAAGTTGCAAATCAAACTTTTAAATTAAATGTATAAAAGAAACAATAAACAAATAGTAAACATTGATAACAAAAAATTTAAAAAATTTAAAAAATGTACCTGATTTATACTGCATATAACTGATATACCCTTTTTCAGCAGGATCCATAATTCTGAATAATGATCGCAAATTACTTTCATCAAATAAACATGGATAATTAACTTTGGAAGAGCGAGCAGACTTCATTTTCTCAAAATAGTCTATCATAAATTTTTTTGGATCATCTGAAATAATAATCAAATTTATTTCAAAGTATATAATCTATATATATATTATATATATACATATACATATATATATATATATATATATATATATATATATATATATATATATATATATATATTACATACATATATATATATATATACATACATACATATATATATATATATATATATATATATATATATATATATATATATATATATATATATATATATATATGTATATAATGTTTATATATATATATATATATATATATATATATATATATATATATAAATATATAAATATATATAAATGATGAGTCTTTATAGATGAAATAAAAATCTTTTTTTCTGAACGACAGGAAAATTATTTCTCTACAACTATGTTAATAACAAGTTCAAATTTACTTTTTTTTAATAATTTACTTTTTTCAAAGCAATACAAAAAACATACAGGAAAAGACGGTTAAAAAAAATAGGCACACAAACTTTTTAATTGATTTCCGTTTTACTTTCTTGACAACCCAACTGTTATTCATAATTATTTTACTAATTTATATGTTAGTTTGACAATTTCCTATAAAAGATCAGATAAATCTACTTATGAGTCGCATTTAAAGCCTTATTAAATATTTTGTTAAGATCTAAATTATATATAGAAATGGGTCAAAAAGCAGTAAGTGAAGCAACAAAGTGGCAAAGCAACAAAGTATTTGTGCTTTAACTTGCTTAGAAAGACACCATTATAGACTATGGATTTCTTGATGACTATAACAAGTTTTCTTAATTTCTCTAGCAGGTAATGACAATCCATATCTTCCTGTTCGATTACATATCTGTTCCATCATCAAAGTTATCAAGTTCATTTATCTAACAGCTATATAAATAATGTTCATCTTCAACTCTTTTCTTATGTAATGTATCACTCACTCCTAAGTGCAGAGTGTGATTACTACAAAATTGTCTTCCTCTTACGGTGGTAATTAGATTTATCAAGTCTCATGCACTATTTTACTTCATTTTTGAGTTTTTCCAAGATGCTGACAAACATTGTTTTTCATTTAGTTGCAATTTTGGTGGTATCCACCTGGAGATATTGATCGCTTTATAACTATTTCTAGTGATTGCTCTTATAGATATTCCATCTGTTGCGAGGTCTGTATGGTATGTTCTGTGAATATATAATATATACTGTGAATATATAATATATACTGTGAATATATAATATATACTGTGAATGGCTAAAAATAGTAAATATTTGTAATGTTAAAAAAGCTATTTAATAGAGTAATTTTATGTAAAATTTGTGCTCAAATAAATATTCAAAATAACTTGCTACACAGTAACAATAAAATGTCAGTGAATATATATATATATGCAGTGCAAAAAAGTGAAGTATTCTTAAAGTAAAAACATGCATAAGTACTTGCAAATAAAATTAGGATATCCGTGTAGCATATTTCTATACTGCCAGCATGTATAAAAACAATAACTATTTGGTAATATCAAAGATCTATTTTAATTGCTTTTGCAATTAATAGAGCTGGATTTGTATCTAAATTTGTGTCTAAATTTTATCTAAATTTGTGAGCAAATAAATATTAAAAATAACTCATTACACAGTGAAAATAATTTATCAAATAATTAGTATACACTAAGTTTAAATTAGTAAGTTTACAATAAGTATAACCTAAGCAGGGATGCAGAGTCCCAAAGGACTCCGGCTTTATAACTCTACTTTTTCCAAGTCTGTAGTGTCCAAAAGCTCTTAACATGTTTGTTGACTTATGATCTGCTATAAGAAAAAAACTCATGAGATTTAATGACTTGAAACTTGTTATTTTTAAGCCCGGAGTCCTTGCCGCCATTATACTTAAGGACTCCGGGCTCAAAAAATGATTGTTCGTCTAACCTAATAGTCTTAATTTTTTTCGAATTAGTAGTCCATAAACTTATTATATTTTTAGAGCTCTGGATACCAAAAACTAGGATAAAGTAATCTTTTTGTGACTTTCAAATCCGGAGTCCTTTTTGGGACTCCGCATCCCTGAACCTAAGTATACTAAAAGTGAGAACATGTATTTATAATCTAATTCTAGAAACTCCTTCAGAGAAAAGTGTTAAAAACAGTAAAATCAATTTAGAAAGAAACAGCTGTTTGCTTTTTTTTTAATTTTGACAAAAAAGCAGCTGTTTTACTGTTGTTATTTTTTTGTTAAAAAGTTTTATTGTTATTTTTTTGTTAAAGAGTTTTCAAAATGCTCTAGACATTTTTACATTTTATAGTAAAAATATTTCTTTAGTTTATAAGAGTCACATACATGCCTTAAAATCATGTCCTGGAGTATTTCTGCTATTCTACTAATTAAGAGCCATTGCACACTGTGTACACACATATGTATAAAAAAACATACAACATTTTATAAAAAAGCTACCATGATTAAACTTTTCCTTATCATCCACTGTTAGTATATTGTATGAAACCTTAGTCATCACATAATATATACAATTTTAAATAGCTTTTACAGCACTTAAAATAACTATTTAAATGTAGGCGATCATATCGTTATTATTACTATTTCCACTTTAATTATCATTTATTTTGGCTGCTATTGTTTACTACTATAATAATAGTATTTTTATTACTATTAATATTATTGTTATTAACTCTAGCAAGTTTTTTACTTAAGATTAGTACATATCTTATGTATTAATATCTATGAAGTATAATAACTGTTTCAAAAACATATTGGGAGTAGTCCACAAATTATGTCGCGCAATCTTTGACCAAGTTATTGTCTTCCACTTACAGTGGTATATTCATTAACTTCTATATGAGTCATCACAAAACCACTAAGCCCTCCTTGCCCCCTCCCCTTCTAAAGCGTGACATAATTTATGGACAACCCCTTCATTAGTTATCAATTAATTATCTTGATTAATATTCAACATTATTTCAACATGATTTTTCAAAATTTTAACTTTCTGCTTTTCAAATGATATAAATACTATTATATTTCTTTAAATACAATGAAAATTTGACACACAATTCCTAAAAATCAAATGATATGAACTAGAATTGACTTGGAAGATCAAAATGCCATTTTTTCCAAAAGTACCAACCATTGATTGTTGACCGACCATTGTTTTGAGCACTGCTTTTATATTATTTAGTTTCATAAATAGGGGAGAGTGGGGAAAGTGGGACATTAAAAAATATTTCTAGAACTAAAAAACTATTAAAAACTATTAAAATCGTAAACCATAATCTTCATTAGAATATTTCAGAGGTTTCTACATTATAATTACACAAAAATGATTGAGAAGTGAGAGAACAGTTAATTCTCTTTGTCCTATTTCACTCCTCAAAAAATCATTTTTTAAGTGTTTTAAGAGCTCCCCTATATTTAACAGTAATTGCTTTGCCTCCCTGCGTGTGGTACAAACCACATTTTTGAAAAGTTTAGTGTACGAAAACTTTTGTGACATATTATAAATTCAAAAATAAAACTTTTTCAGTTTTACAAATAAATATTTTTATTTAGTTAACTATTTTTTATTTCTTGTACAATATATTCTTGTTACTTTAATATAAAAATATTTTTTTGCATTTAAAATGGTTTTTTTTAAATGTTTTCTCTAAATTAAGGTGTACGAAAACTTTTGTGACTGACTATATATGAAAATATATATATATATATATATATATATATATATATATATATATATATATATATATATATATATATATATATATATATATATATATATTTGAAAGAGGCAAAAAATCACACATGGAAACTCGTATATGTTTTGTCTATTATTTTCATAATAAAACAATGATAGCAAATTGGCGACCTCCAATTTGCTCTCATTTAATTCTAACTTATATAAATATTTTGTAAACAAAAAATGGTATACATTAGTAATGTTAACAAAGAATAAATTGAGTTTGAAGTGGAATGACAGACAGAAAAGAAAAACTAAAATTTTAGTTACTGGATAAATGAACTTTAATTCCTCAAAAAATATAAGTTTCAGCATTATATATATATATTTTTAAATAATGTTTTAAATGTATGAATAATGCTTCCCAGCTTCTAATTGCTAAAACAAAGAAAAATAAAACACAACAGAAATGGAAATGTCCATATATATATATATATATATATATATATATATATATATATATATATATATATATATATATATATATATATATATAAAGTTATAATAAAAAGAAATAAAGTCAACAAAAAAGGAAAGCACAGACAAAGCTTGGGATGGTCCAAGCAACTTATATTGATAGAATTTATGTATATATTGATAGAATTTATGTATATATACATGCACACATGCATACATACCAGGATGATGGTAAACCAATGCAGCAGTGAGATCATTAAAAAGATCAACTATTCTATGTTTCTTTAAATAGTAATAAGAGAGTTCTTCTTTATTAAGCATGGAATCTGTACTCTTTACATTCATACTTATGACTTAGAAACTAAAATTAAAAATAGTTTTTAAGTATAATATAAAACATTTATATTATACTTAAAAACTGTATATATATATATATATATATATATATATATATATATATATATATATATATATATATATATATATATATATATATATATATATAAATTAATTGTACATAATTAGAGTTGCCGGATGACCAGTTTTTACATAGAACACAGTAACAAAATTTTATTTTTACAAGTTTAACGCTGTATTCTCTTCCGTAAAAGCCGGACTTCTGGCAACCCTATACATAATACCCATAATACATGTTATTTTAGTATAAATATAAGTTCGAATTAAATATTTTTATTCCAAATAAAAGTTTGTTTTTTTAATATTATCTAAATAGTGATGTTATAATTTATAGATAACATTTTATTATATCTATAAATCATAACATCACAATATAAACTTATTATAAAATAATATTAAAAAAAAATTAAAATATTGAAATGAAAACAAGTGTTCATATGTATCAAAAAAGATGTGGCAAATAAACAAACCACTACAACAAAATTAAGAAAACATAATAAAAAACATATTTACTAAAAATATAAAAAAAATATATATATATATATATTGTTGATCATCTAATAGATTTTAACCATTAACTGATCCATTTTGGCATTCACTAAATTCTGATTAATATCTTTTAGAACATTATCCAGTAACTTAGTTACTTTTTCTTTTAGTTGGCTCAGATCTTTTATTTCAATTTTACCAAGATTCTGGTACAATTTTTTTACAAGATCTTGGAGTATTGAGGTCTAGACTTGCAAATCTTAGAAGTACGACATGGAGCATCACCTTGTAGGAAGATAATTTCTATTTCTTTTTAGAAAATGTCGATAGAAAACATTTAATAACCAGCCAATGTCTAAACATCTTTGAGAATCAAACCTTCCATCAAATAGTTTCAAACAACCAAACAACTTCTCAGTATTACTCAGTTTTTTCTTTAACCAACGCTCTCTTTCTTTTTCATCAACGTTCATTTTCATAGCTGAAAAGAATGTTGTGCCATAGCTTGTAGACCAAATTTTACAAGCTAAACACTAACTTTTTCTTGCTTTCTGATGTTTATATGTTAGGCTTGGTTTTAGCAAGCACGGGTCTTCTCTAAAAATCTACTGTATCCTGTTCTTCCAGGATACAGTAGATTTTTAATTGTATTGTATTTTCGTTATCAGCTGATTATACTGCTAACAGTTGCATGTGTTGTGTTTAAATGATTTGCAATTTTTTCCCATTGAGACATGTTGTTCATTTATTACTATGATTTTATATTTTGTCATATTATTAATAATTTCTCCAGATATAGAGTCCAAGAGCAAAGATTTAAAAATATGGTGTTGGAATCTTTTTTTTTACTGCAAGAATAAAAAAATTAAGATTATAGTTGGCAAAAAAATATGTGGGCATGCTATAAGCGTACTTATAAGTAATTTGGAGTGATGAACTCAAATCTTACCTAATTTCATCAGATGTTCAACAAAAAAACTGGCAAAAAAAAAAGCAAGGCATAAAAATTTAATTTCATTAGATTAACAGTAAACCACAGGGGTGGAAATGTCATGGTGTGGTGGCCAATGGCTCAAGGAAGAGCTGGAAAATTGACTTTTATTAAATCAACTATTTTTCAATAGCCAATTGCTATATACACTACTGTCTGAAAAATTGTGGACACCGTTGAATTTTTTAAAAATGGTAACTGATCTAAGGATTTCATTAATCAATGCACACAATGTTGAACACAAAACACAGTAATAATAAAGTTAAGTAAAGTTTATATATTAAAAAACATCAATTAGTAGTCTATTGACTACTAATTGATTGATTACAGTGGGCATCACAAATTTAAACCTTTCCCCAGTTTTTCTCCTCAACCTAATTTTCCCACTGTCATTACTAATGCAGATTCTGGTCTTATCTGTGAATAACACGTTTCTCCAAAAGTTTGCATTCTTCCCCATGAACTTCTTTGCAAAAGCCAGTTGTAGCTTCCGGTGTCTGTCAGTCAGCAGGGGCTTTCTGGGGGCTATACATGACACCAATCCTATGCTGATTAAATTCTCAGGGGAAGTTGAGGTGGCTGCATTGATTCCCCTGCTCCAAAGTTCCTGTTATAAACATTTGCTTGACTTTGTGGGAGATCTTCGTACCGTAAGCTCCAATACTTTCAAATCTCGTTTTGACAAAATATATTTTCTCCCAGAGTTTCTCCTGAAGGAATCCAACGAGCCATCTTCTTTGTATTTCTAAAACAGAAATCATAATTGAACACTTGCATTCTGCTAGCATCTACCAAAGTTTTAAAAAACGTCAAAATGGTTCAACCACCCCCAAAATTTTCATGTATATGTACCTTTATAACTGATTCAACAGCACCATGAGAAATCCCCAGCATTGATGATATCTGTCTGTATGAGTACGCCATACCATGCTGCTTCACAACCGCTAATTTAAAATTATTAGATATATCTTTCCTACATCTAGGAGGCATAATAATCTACTAATAATCTAAAAATTTCTAAAAACAATGAAAATGTAATGTCAAACAACAATAACAAGAAAAAACCATAAGAATACTCAACAAAACTAAACAGCACATACGAACCAAATGTATTTTCACTTTTTACAAAGAAAGAACAGAAAAATTTCTATAATATGCATTATAAAATAATACACATAGCCACTAATTCCAGTTAGGGTTTTTACACAAACTTTACTATAGATAACATTTTTTAAATATTTTATGCCACAACAAAAAATTTTCGCACAAATTTTTAAAAAACCAAGGTAACAGCATACATAAACAATGCAAGAACGTGTAACGTGATTGTTTTGGTTAAGTGATGAGAAACATAATTTTTTATAGTGTCCACAATTTTTCCGACAGTAGTGTAGACATTTTAAACCAAAATTTGAAACCCTCCGTTTGTAAATTTAGATTTAAAAACATTTTTGTATTTCAACAGGGCAACAACCCATAACATACTGCCAATTCAACAAAACAGTGCATTTAAAATGGCCTACCCAGTCAAATGACCTTAAAACCATAAAACACTTCTAGAAAACAATAGACCAGAAAATTGGAGATCAAGCTACCACAAGCACAAAACAAAATGATTTAATAGCACAAGAAAAAACGATTTAAAAGCTGCCATAATCAAAAGCATTTTATGAAAACTAAAAAAAGAAATTGTTTGTTTTACTTATTTTTATGTCCACTGTATTTATTATTGATATAAAAAAATACAAAATGTATTTTATTACATATACTGTATAACTTTTAGCCACTATCAAAATTATAAAAAACTTTTTTTTAGGTTATGGCATTGATGTTAGGGTACTATTGTCCCGGTTTTTATGCAGGAGAGCGCAGCGCCAAACTAATAAAAACTAGTTATAATTAGTTTAACTTGTTGATATCTATCGGTAAGAAATGCAGAAATACAATTCAGAAAACTACCTCTTATGTTATACGATGCAAGTTTAACTAATAATTTGGAATGTTTAACAAAGTCGAACGCTTTTTGGAAATCAATATATACAACATCTTTTTTTTGGTGGTTATCAAGTGCGGTGTTCCGATCGTTTGCAGATATCAAATGCTTCTTATTAGCAACGGTTTTGGTCCCCAAGTTTTTGTTTTCACATTATCCCCGTCATCTCTATTTAGAACAGTTTGCCCTCGTTTCGAATTCTTGCTTTATTTATCTCCAGGGATTCTCTAACTTTTCTTATCCTGTATTCTGAAATGACTGCCAAGGTTTTAGGATTCAGCCAATCAAAAGTACCACGGCATGTTCCAGAATGTTCCGTGGCTCCTGAACTCGACCATTTTTGATTTTTACAGGTTCTATGGTGTTCTAAAGAGCCTGTAAAAATCAAAAATGAAAAAAAAAAAATCAAAAATTCTTTTTGGTCTCACCAGTATATATTCTTCTGCATGAGCATTTAAGCTCGTAAACATCCGGGTACGAGTTCGGTGGAAGTTTTGTTTTGTTGTTGCATAGTATGTTATTTAAATTGGGAGATAAAGAAAATATAACTCTAATATATATAATAAAATATAACTCTAATATATATATAAAATATAACTCTAAAATATAACTAACTAGTATTTATTCCGTGCTTTTTTACATTTGTTAACATGCTGCTTTGGAAACACTTTCTTTCTCTCTCTCTCTAAGATGAGTGGGAGATTTAATAAAACTTATGTAATTACTGAGCTCTTACGTATTTCTTAATACCACAAATGATAATGACCATTTATAAGAAATATTTTACCAGTTGCTTGCTATTTTATGATATAGTTGCTCAAATTGTTTAACTATAATTGTCCCTTGATTGTTCAAATATTGTAATCAATAAAATCTTTTTAGTCCAAGTATTTAAGTTGATAAAATATCTTATTAAGTTGTGGTGTTATTTGCCAGCGTTACTATAGTAACAATGTATACATTGTGTTGTCTAGCCTTTTTATAATCTTTTTTAATTATTCTGTAGACAGAATATATGAACCTGTCATTTCGAAAAGGACATAAGTCCAAAACTTTTAGCAGTTAGTTTATAAGTTTGAATTAAAAATTTCTGTATGATTTATGTTTTTTTTATAAAAAATAAAAAATACATAAATTATATACGTTCTTTATTTATCTACTTCTATGTTTAATTTCTTTAGCAACCTAAACATTATTTTAATAAAAATCATATTTTTGTTGATTTTGAAAAGTTTTAGTAAATGGACTTGTGCCCTTTTCGAAATGACAGGTTCATATATTTTCTGTTATTATTATCCTAATTCTACTAACAATAAAATGCAAATAGTACTTTTGTAATTAAAAATTGTAATTTTTTTTTCATGTCTTTTTTTAGGTATTTGCAGGCTTTCCTTGACTTTTCTTTTCTGGTACTTGTGTTATGACAGATTTTAAAAAGAACTCAACTGATGTTAATGCGGTCTTTATGTCGTTACCTATAAGCAATGACGTTGCTGATACGGAGTCAAAGTTAAAAAATTTATAGATAAATTTGTATTTAATATTTTAGATAATATATCAAGTGATTAATGTGTTTTTATTGTTATTAATGATTTAATAACTCATAACCCGTATTACGGATTGCTTACTACTAGTCATTATCATTATGTTATGAACTCATATTAGTTAATAAAATTGTAGTGAATATTCTCTGGTTATAGTGTTTTATACGTGTTTAAATGCGAGTTTAATACTCAGTAGGCGTCATATTGTATACCTGTCTTTATACGCATCTGATGTCTATTTTTAATCCGCGTTTGACACGATAAAATGGCTAACATATATTCGTAAATAATGCGTATTCAGGAAAGTTTTAAATGCGCATGTAATACCAGGAAAATATCGTATTGAATATTCTCTGTTTATCGTATTTTATACGTGTTTACAAGAGTTTCAAATGCGAGTCTGATACCCTGTAGGCGTCGTATTGTTTACCTGTCTTTATACGCATCTAATGCGTATTTCTAATGCGTGTTCGATACGATAAAATGGCTAACATACATACCACATCGATGCGTATTTAAACGAGTTTCTAATGCGCATTTACAACTAAATTTGCCGACTGGGAAGAACTGAACCAAACTAGTCTAAACAAATAAAGCATTATTTGGGGCACCGAATCCACCTCCTAAGATTGACAGAATGTTTTAATAAAGTATATATTTTTTGGTTTAAGAGAAACCCTGCTATTGGGTTAAAGTGGGACAAGTGTGGGAGAAGTGGGACAAGTGTGCGGGAGAAGTGGGACATTTGGGGGAGATATGGGACTATATAAAAACGACTCCAAATCTAGTTAAATATTAATTTAAGCAAGTTTTAATTTTAAAGTTAAGTTTAGTTCGTAAAGGTTCGCGTTTCCGAGTTAAAGGTTTGAGAGAGGGTTGTAACCACAATAAAAAAATATTTAAAAATGCAAAAAAATTCGTAGCCTTTTCGCCTGAAGTGGCCCCCTTGGAGAGGTGAATAATAGAAAAAAATATCAAATTATCAATGCCTTTTTCAATCAAATTAAGACTACATTTTAAGAATTAAAATTTCTTTGTTAAAAAAAGAAAAAAATATTTATCATTTAAGATGCTAAAGTTCACTTGGAAAATGATTTCAGCTTTTGTTCTTGATGTTGTTCCAGCAAGCGGTTGAGGCAGGACTGCTTTTATATCATTAATATTCACACTACGAATGTCATTAATTCTAGGTTTGACAAATTTAGAAGTTTCTTTATTCTGGCATTTCAGGAAGCTGACCTTTACATCAAAATTTGTGTCTATTTCTTTCTGCACTATGCCTACATAATAAGAAATGGTGTTTTTACTACAAACCTTGCAAAGAACATAATCACTGACACTTACATTTTGAATAACGCTAAAAGAAACAGTTTCCAACTCTTCTTCAAATTCTAACAATGAGTGAGTAACAATTAGCAGAAACATCATTTCCCAGTCGGCAAATTTAGTTGTAAATGCGCATTAGAAACTCGTTTAAATACGTATCGATGTGGTATGTATGTTAGCCATTTTATCGTGTCGAATACGCATTAGATGCGTATAAAGACAGGTATACAATACGACGCCTTCTGAGTATCAAACTCGCATTTGAAACTCTTGTAAACACGTATAAAACACGATAACCAGAGAATATTCAATACGATATTTTCCTGGTATTACATGCGCATTTAAAACTTTCCAGAATACGCATTATTTACGAATATTTGTTAGCCATTTTATCGTGTCAAACGCGCATTAAAAATAGACATCAGATGCGTATACAGACAGTATACAATACGACATCAGATGCGTAGACAGGTATACAATACGACGCCTACTGAGTATCAAACTCGCATTTAAACACGTATAAAACACGATAACCAGAGAATATTCAATACAATTTTATTAACTAATATTAATTTATAACATAATGATAATGACTAGCAGTAAGCAACCCATAATACGGGTTATGAGTTATTAAATCATTAATAACAATAAAAACACATTAATAACTTGATATATTATCTAAAAAATTAAATACAAATTTATCTATAAATATTTTAACTTTGACTCCCTTTCAGTAACGTCATTGCTTATAGTTAACGACGAAGACCGCATTAACAACAGTTGAGTTCTTTTTAAAATCTGTCACAACACAGGTACCAGAAACGGAAAGCCTGAAAATACCTAAAAAATAAAATTAAAAAAAAAATACAATTTTTAATTACAAAAGTACTATTTGCATTGTATTGTTAGTAGAATTAGGATAATAATAACAGAAAATATATATTCCGTGACTACAGAATAATTAAAAAAGATTATAAAAAGGCTAGACAACACAATGTAGTAACACTGGCAAATAACACCACAACTTAATAAAATATTTTATTAACTTAAATATTTGGACTGAAAAGATTTTATTTATTACAATATTTGAACAATCGAGGGACAATTATAGTTAAACAATTTAAACAATTATACCATAAAATAGCAAGCAAATCGTAAAATATTTCTTAGAAATGATCTATTTTTTTCATTTGACTACTATTTTCAAGTTGCCTATAAGCATTTACATTAATAACTTTGTTGAGCCTAATACTATCTATTTCAATTTAACTATTATCATTAAACATATTACCAGTAATCTTACTATTGTTGCAACTGAATAAATGAACGTAAAAGAATCTTACAAATTGTGATCTTTTCTAATCAAAGACTTTATTTAAACTTAAGATTTATTGAAATCCATATCTTTTATATGTTTACATACATTAATCGTTTATCAAAAATATTAAACAACATTTATTTACATCAATTATTTTTAATTAAAAAAGAATCTTGACTACAATGCACAAAATTATTTTTACCTTAATGCATAAAAATAATAAATGCACAATCTTGTATAAAAAAATGAAGCAATGCCAATCAGTATATTTTACTCTAAATTAATTATTTATATATATATATATATATATATATATATATATATATATATATATATATATATATATATATATATATATATATATATTATATATATATATATATATATATATATATATATATATATATATATATATATATATATATATATATATATATATATATATATATATATATATATATATATATATATATATATATATAGGGGAACATGGGGTAAAATGACGAATGGGGCAAGATGACAACCTACAGTTATCTCTTAAGCAAAACTAAATATAACAGTTGACTTTAGCTGAAAGGGAAGCAGATTAATTTTACTAGATTTATCAATGGTTTCTTTTTAAATATTATTTTTGTGACGAAAGCTAAGTATTAAAAAAGTTTTTCTGACATTGAGAAAAAAACTTATTATCCTCGTTTGACTTGATTTATTACATCGCTACATCACCAGCTAAAGGTAAATTTTATTTTTTGGACAGACTAAGATACAGGCGTTTTTCGAAACAGTCGTCATCTTGCCCCATGTTCCCCTATATATCTATTCACATACCTTTAAAAAGTGGTATTACACTTTACACAATGAAATATGGAAATACATCATCATTTTTTTCAACTACTTTCAAAGAAATTTATTTATTTTTTCTAGTCTGTTTTTTTCTAAGAAATTTAAATATTTTTTCTAAGAAAGAATATTTATAAAGATACAGAGAAATATAAAATATACTGAAATATAGGCAGATTTATGTTTATAAACTTTTGTGTCAACAAATTACAGTCAGTTTTCCATGTTAAATACATAAAATATATATCAAATATAACATATATCAAATATCAAATAAATCCAATATAAAATAAAACAAAATAGTAAACTTACTCAAATCAGTATCAGTTATACCGTGTGAAGTAACTAAAAAACACTTCAGTTCTTTTCAATTGCTTTAAAAGTAACTTTCAGCTCTTTCCAATTGCACTAAAAAGAAATAAAAAACTTACTTAGATAAGTTGGCAAGTTCTTAAGAATCTGAAAACAAATAAGTAAAAAAACAAAGAACAAACAAACATTTATTTGTTAAAACTACTATATTTAAACAAATTAAATTTAAAAAAGTGTAATGCCAATTCTCCTTAAAGGCTAAAAAAAAACTTTCAGCTCAAATTTGCTTGCATACCTTGCTTGTAAAACCATGTGAATAAGAAACACATTTAGAAAAGCCTAGAAACTACTTAAAGATGACATATGCAAAATTGAAGTTTGAACGTTGACTGGACTAATTATTAGCAGATGTTTTTAAAAAATTCATAAAAATTTACATATATTCGTTCTTTTATATTGCATAAATCCATCATATGATAAATCTGAAATAAAAAAATGTAATCGATAAGTAAATACAAAGAAAAATATCATATATGAATCACAAATCAATATAACAGATAGAGATAAGATGTCATGATAAGAGAGTAGTAGTTGTTAAGTATTGTTATTTCATGTTAGCTTTTAGAAAACAATTCATGTTGGTACGTCATGGTTCTAAAAATTCAAATTAAGATATAAACAAAATGTATATGTGGCAAAATGACTTTTCTTGAGTGGCTTTTAGTGAATGATTAAAAGCAGTGACTTTCAATAATAAAACCACTTATAATTTTTAACAATAGACACCAACATAAAGGTAAGCCAAATGTAACAACATTAGTAACATAAATAACAACTTTATGCAAAATCTTGCTCAACACGTTTGCCAAGTCACACACTTTGAAAACATGGTCCATAAATATTATAAGAAGTGTTTATATATGTTATATAAATTTAAATAAATATATTGTGTTTTATAGTTAGTATATATGTTTATATTATGTTGTTTCTATGTCATGGAAACAACATAATATAAACATAAATACTAACTATAAAACACAATATATTTATTTAAATTTGTAACACATATATAAACACTTCTTATAATATTTATATACACAATAGATACATTTTATACTATTTTAAAAATTCATTTATAAAACAATTATATAACACATATTACCACATACATATATTTATCAAAAACTTTTTAATTTTGAACATAATATAAACACATATGCAAACTATAAACATATATAACTTGAATTGTGTGAACAAAAAATTTAAAAATAACATGAAAATATCTAAAAAGGTTCATATATATTTATATATAAAGACATATATCTCGTAATAAAATATCAAATTATAATCATATCTAACTTAAATCAAATACTTATTGAATAAAGAACAAAAAACAGATAAAAGAACTGCAATCCTAATAACAAAATTTAACGTTTAGCAACAATTAAAGTGTCAGTGTTGGCTCAAAATTTTAACTTATTTTTTTAAATTTTCTTAAACAGAACAAAAGAGGTAATAGCATAACAGAAATGTCAATAAAATAGCATGCGCTTTATTAGCAAAGATTTTCGTTTTTCCCCTTATTTGTTAATATTTGATCAAAATCGGATTCGATATCATATCCGATTTTGATCAAATATTATAAATACGTATTTTTGATAAATAAGTGGTATTGAACTCGAGTTCAAAACTTAAAACTAAATGCGCATTTTTCTGGTATCAATGGCGGTATGTTATACGTGATCAATACTCAGAGTATTTACAATACTAGATATGCCGACTGGGTTGTTATTTTGTTGAAATTTACATCAAGGTAATAGTTCGATTTGCGTAATATGTTTTTCCTCACTTTTTTAGATTTTAGAAGGACAATTTTTTTTTTACCTTTTTTGTTTAATAATTCATATTTTTATTCTTAAAATCTCTGTTGTTGATGTGGCTATCATACACTTCCCCTTTTTACGTCCACGTCTTAAAATCTTATGAGAAGGTGCCTGCAAAATATATATTATAGTATTATATAACTATAGAATTTAAAGAAAACCTAAACTAAGAATATTTAGTTTAAATTATCTTTGGATAGTCTCGTACAATCTCAGGAGAAAATACAGTTAAGTTTTCTTTTGCTGCTTTATGTTGCACACCCAAATCTGAGATATCTGAAAGAATAGTACTTGTATTAGATTTCTCGCATGAGCCTTCGATGCATGGTTCTTAAGGCACATCTCTATCTGTAACAATTGCTTTATGTTGCACATCCAAACCTGAGATATCTGAAGGAGTAGCAGTTGTAATCGATTTCTCACACGAGCCTTCACTGCATGGTTCTTGAGGCATATCTCTATCTGTTACAACTGATGGTAAAAAAGTATCATCACCATATACATATCTATCATAAATCCAAATTCCTGTCACGCGAAATCCTGACATAATATTTGTTGGTGTAGAAGATTTTTCCCATTTTAATGGCTTGTCCTGGATTGCTAATTATCCAGCTATTGGCAGCTTTATTAAAATATGTTTTCGTTGGACCAAAAACAGACCTATCTAAAGGTTGTGTCTTATGTGAAGTATGTGGTGGCAAAGTCATCATACAAACGTAGTTCTCTTTTGCATATTCAAGTGACTGTAGTGAAAGGTGGCTTTCATAATTATCCATAATCAGTAAAACTTTGTGATCAGCTGTTGGGCGAGCAAACTTAACAAAATGCTTTAAAACATCTATAAATATTTCAGTATTCATCCATCCAGATTGATTGGCTAACCCAATAGAACCTTCTGGTGCTCCTCTCATTAGTGGATTTCTAAATAATTTTTTTGGAAAAATAATAACATGGGGTATTGCTAAACCAACTGCGGAGACAATGCAACACACTGTTGCTAATTCACCTCTTTTTCTAGATGTTATTTGCCCGACTTGCTTTGATCCCTTTGATGCAATGATACGAGGAGTTTTTTACACATTAGTAAAACCTGTCTCATCAAGATTAAAAATTTTTAATTATGTTGCTTTAGAATCTGGTATACCTTCTTGAAATTTGTTAAAGAAAATATCAATAGTATACCAATTAAATGCCTATGCTCTCGCAATTGAAGTTGACTCTGGTTTTCTAACAGATAGTTTTGGGTTTCTTTTTAAAAATCCTGTTAACCAATCTCGACCATCCTTTTTTTGCTCTATCCAATGCAAGAGATATTTTATTTTGCTTGCTTGAACCATTTCAAAAGCTAGAGCTCTTACTTGAACTGGTGTAAGGACATATAACATATCAGAAAATAACTTTAGATAAGTGTTTGTTTTTGTGCAACAGAGAAAATCAGAAAATGTTTATAATTTAGTTAAAGATTAGCAGCTGGGTATTAACACTTTTTTTTTATACACCAATGAAGTGCAGACTTAGAAATGCCAGCTGAATATGCTGCTTCTCTAAGGCTTATCTCATTTTCCACTTCGGCTACAGCAACTTTCAAAATGTTTTCTGAAACATGTGGAGTTTCACTTTTTCTTTTATAAACTCTAGGCATTACCTGAAATTTAAAAAAAATTTGGTTTGATAAAAAAATATTTATTTGCTATGGTATTAAGGTCACTGTTATTACTATATCTTATATCAGACTATTATGAAATTATGATTTTATTTAAGATTAAAAAAACTTTAATGCATGCCTTTTGCTTTCCAAATGCTTTCAAATTATTGATGTAAAAAGAATTCTTAATTTGCTCCAAACAGTAATGATGAATCAAATCAAATTTATCTTTAATAAAGATCTCTCTTTCCAAATTTTGTTTTAAATCAGCTGTATAACAACTAAAACTAAAATTAATTATTTCAATTATGCGTCTCAATATTTTTATTTTGAAAACTCTAAAATATCTAAAAAATTCTATAAATTTCCGCAATAAAATAACGCAAAACTGTTTTGGAGAAGTGGGACAGCGACTTTTTTCTTTGTCCCGCTTTACCAATGTAGGGAAGACGAAATAAAACTAAAGTTACAGCCACACAGTTAAAGCTAAAATATAAACTTGATTATTAAATATTAGATGATAAGTGCATTTCCCTATAAAATATAAAAAAGGTGCAACAACAGTCAAAAATAAATACATGCATGAGTTAGTAGGCTGTCAGCAAAAGTACTTTTTTGGGGTACTTTTAAAAAAAGGAATTTTCACTACGCGCAGGGAGGGGAAATGATGTCTAATAAAAAGAGCACATGAAATCTATACGTTTACATTAAATAACAGTAATCAGGCGCTGCTTCGAAATAAAATTATAGGGGTGTCCCACTTCTTCCGCGTCCCTCTTCGCGCCACTCTCCTTTATGTTTATAAATATATAAATTGATTTTAATAAAAAAAGGCAGCGTATAACTGTTTTTTAAATATATTTTAGATATAATAATATATTAACGATATTTCGTTGACCTATTGTGGTCAGCGTTATCAGGTAATGAAAAAACGTTACAAACAACATAAAACCAACCGTTTAAAAAAGAAGACATTAAAAATCGCAAAATATAAAAACCAATCAAATAATAATAAAAAATAATAGTGACGTCAGTTAAATTTTTGTCAAAATTGGTCCCCAAGTTTTTGTTTTCACATTATCCCCGTCATCTCTATTTAGAACAATTTGCCCAATATCTATCTCGTGTCGAATTCTTGCTTTATTTATCTCCAGGGATTCTCAAACTTTTCTTATTCTGTATTCTGGAATGACTGCCAAGGTTTAAGGATTCAGCTATTCAAAACTAAAACTTAAAACAAAACTTTACTGAGTAAACTGCTTAACATTACGTGAATAAAAATCATCTTTAGGATCTACTTCCTGTAGATCCTATAGATAATGAATCTGTTCAAATCGTTTTATATTTTATATATACAGTATTGGACAAAACATTTGCAACCAACATCGAACAATACTAAAAAGTGTTCCTAATTTTACGTCTTACTATACTACCACGGCAAACAGTTCAGGAGTCTGGACTCATAGCATGCCATGACATGAGCAATCAGCTGACAGGTGACAGCACACAGGCAGAATTTCGTTGACAAGTGCCATTTTGCAGCGGACAAAACAAGTGAAACTTTTTTGGTTTGTTTCATTTTCTTAAGTCTGGACCGTGTCAACGTCACGGAAGTTTTTTAATAATTAAAGGAAGTATCCAAAAGTTTCCAGAAGTTTCCAAAAGTATGCAGAAGCTACCGGAAGTTTCCAGAAGAAGCATCTGAAAGCATCCAGTAGCATCCAGAAATATCCAAAAACATTCAGAAGCATCCAGACGCATCCAGAAGTTTCCAGAAGCATCGAAAAGAAGCATCTAGAATCTTCCAGAACAGGTTCACACAGGTTCATTTTACTATATAAGAGACATGTATATCGACATGTAATTCAGTCAGTATATGGAAGTCAATCAGTCAGTATTATCAAGACAGTTTATCAAAGTGAGTTTTATCAAAGTGTTTTATCGAAGAACATCAATACAAGAAGTGAAATACAACAAGTGTTTCATTACATCAATACAGTCCACATCCAACCAAGACGTTGTGTTCCACATTATTGTATCACAAGGTAAATATAACACGGTAAGCCTTGAGAAGCGTGATTATTTATTTTTATGACTTCAAGTGCAAAAATGGCTCCCGACAGTCTTGGATTGGAACAAAGAAAGAAAACTATTGGCGATTACGTAAGTGGAATGTCACAAATAAGTATTTGTGATAAATATCGTGTGAAAAAATGGACCGTATCAAGACTATGTTCCTAATATCGTTCTACGGGGAAGTTGGCAGCAGATAACAAAGGTGGAAGACTGCGTTCCACTACTTCTAGAGAGGATTCTATGATCGTCAGATCCATCGAGAAGGATCCTTGGATATCATCAGTCGAGATACAAAAGCAATTAGAGCTGCCTGTATCGGACCGAACAATCAGACGACGTGCTGTTGAAGCTAGATTGTTTTCTCGACGCCCTGCAAAGAAACCGCTGATTTCACTAAAAAACTAGAAGAAAAGACTCCAGTTTGCTACATCTCATATTGACTGGAATGTGCAGAAATGGCGAACTGTCCTGTTCAGTGATGAATCGAAGTTCAACATCATTGGGAGCGATGGCATTTGCCGTGTACGTCGACCGGCCGGAAAACGCCTCGATTTACGTTACTGCCATAAGACCGTGAAACATGGTGGAGGCAATGTAATGGTCTGGGGGTGTTTTTCTGCTAACGGTCTCAATCCAATACATCGAAACGATGAAATAATGGACCGTTTCATGTATAAAAATATCCTGAAAGATGTTATGTTATCTCATGCTGAATGAAATATGCCAATAAAATGGGTTTTTCAGCAAGACAACGATCCGAAACACACTGCAAAAGTAGTCAACCAGTGGTTCCAAGACAACCACCTATCGGTGATGGATTGGCCGTCTCAATCTCTGGATCTCAACCCTATCGAGAATCTGTGGGAGATCGTCAACTGCAGAATTAATCGTGAAGAATATATACATATATATATATATATATATATATATATATATATATATATATATATATATATATATATATATATATATATATATATATATATATATATATATATATATATATATATATATATATATATAGGTATATATAAATTTGTAAAAACACTTATCTAATTTTTGATTACTTTAACACTGTGTTTCACCATCAGTAGGTTCATCAGGAAGGATTCTTCCTGATAAACCTACTGATGCACAGTGGGCCAGTAGGTGGACAAAATGGGAAAAATTTTAGTTGTCTAATCTTGAAAACCTATTTAATTTTAGTATCTACATATATTAGGAGAAATCTATTGATAATTTATTTATATTAAATCCCTTAGTTACCAGGACTCTAAGCATTTGAATATTGAGATAAAATAAAAAAATAAAAAAATTATAAATAAGTAATTAACGGTGACATCAACGTTGTGTTATATTTCAATTACATCTACGTTTTTGAAACAAAAAATTAGTACATGTTATTCTAGAGTATTTAGAGATAAGAAAAACCAATGTGTGAAATAAATTTGTCATAGCATGTTATCTCAGTTATACTTTGAAAATCACAGATTAAAAAAAAAAAATTTCTTAAGAAACTTATTTTTTGCCGCACAATAACTAATAATTACCACAACTTGCCATGTGTTGTCTTATATTTATTTGAGCTATATGATGCTTCAATCGAGTTTTAATTGATTGCTCGTCCCCTTAAATCCCCGTTCAGATTTTATGTATGTTTTAACTTGGTTGCTATGGTACTAAATTTTGCATAGCAACAACTCATTTTTACATTAACGTTGTTTTAACAGTATTTTACTTGCGCTAAATACACAATATTGGGGGTATGTATTAAAATGAGATTCAGAATTCTTATGAGGTTAACTTTTTTTGGTTACTATGAATACCTTACTTTGCATAACATAGCAACAACATATTTTCGGTAGTTGTTAGTAATTTAATTACTAACACTGACAGTAATTTAATTACTTTTTTTTGACAGTATTTTAATTACTAACACTTGTAGTAACTTAATTACTAACAAGTATTAGTAGTCCAGGGGGCATATATATTATAACATTTTACTTTTAAATACAAAATACTTGTTACAATAATTATTTAGATATGGTTTTGTTAAACTTAGACATTCATAATTTTCTCCAAAAAAACAATCTTAGTATTTCAAAACAAAATATTACTGAAGATATATTAAAATTTATTCAGCCAAAATTTGCTGATTTTAAAGACGTTGATTTTAGACATGCTGTTCAACGATTTGTTTACTTGTATAAAAAAAATTGGAAATCTGCAAACTATATTGTGAAAAATTTTGAAAAGATGTTTGTGAACTGGCTTAATGAATATTTAATTGTCAGAAAAAAAGACAATGAACCAACTGCAAGTAGACGTGGTCGAAAACCAGTTGCATTTGATAATAGTTCTAATAAAACTAAAAAACGGCGTGTATCTTGTTTAATTGAATCTCATTCATCCAATGAATTATTTTTTGCTGCTAATAAAAAATTTAGAGATGAATCTGTTGTTATTGCTGCCAAGAATGTTTTAAATATATTAAATACAGATAAAGCAACTAAATATTCAGCAGACGAAGCACTGGCTTTAATAATTGATGCAAGTCTGACAAAAGCTTCCTATCAATTGATTAGAAGCGGAGCCTTGGAGAAAGAATATAACATCTACCCCGCTTACAATGATGTCAGAGATGCAAAATTGAAATGTTATCCTGCAAACATAACAGTGGAGGACTATTCAGCTTCAGTTCCTTTAAAAGATTTAATGACTCATACTTTGCAAAGAATCTGTGCAGTTCAGGAACCTGTGCTAAGGCACTTGATATTGAACGACAAAGCAATAAAAACAATGACACTAACGTGTAAGGCTGGTTTTGATGGTGCTACTGGCCAAAGCATTTATAAACAAGTTTTATCAGAACCCGACATTAACAGAGATTTAAAGCGTGAAGAATCATTATTTATTACTTGTCTTTTCCCATTGGATTTGACTGGATTTAACAACAGCAACGAAAAGGTGCCTATTTGGAGAAATCAAAAGTCGTCCTCCACAGCCTATTGTAGACCCATAAGATTTGCATACAAAATGGAATCCAAGGAATCTGTGATTGAAGAAGATCAGTACATTAAAAGTGAGATAGAAAGCTTGGGTAATATTTTATTAGAGGTTTGCGGATCTTCTATTGAAGTGAATTGTATTATTGAACTTACAATGATTGATGGGAAGGTTCAAACAATATTATCTGAAAAAAATAACTCATACCAATGCTGTTCAGTGTGTGGTGTCTCTCCAAAAAATATGAATAGTCTTGATATCTTTAATATAGATTATACTAACAGAGAGTTCAAATATGGTCTTTCTAGTCTTCATGCATGGATTCGATTTTTTGAGATGTTATTGCACATTGCGTATAAAAAAGAAACAAGAAAGTGGCAAGCAAGATCTAAAGAGCACAAAGAAAAGGCATCTGTAGCTAAATAAAAGATTCAGACTGATTTTATGAACAAAATGGGACTTGTTGTTGATTTCCCTAAAAGTGGTGGTTCTGGAACAAGTAATGATGGCAATACCTCAAGGCGTGCTTTTGCAGCATATGAACAAACAGCTGAAATTCTGGGTATTGACCAAAACCTTATATTCAGATTTTACATTATCTTGGTAACGCTCTCTTCAGGATATGAAATAGACTGCTTAAAGTTCAAGGATTATTGTTTCGACACTTTTAGACTATATGTGTCCCTTTATCCATGGTATTACATGGCTCAATCAGTTCACAAAGTATTGATACATGGACATGACATAATTAAAAGCCTTACATTACCCATCGGACTTATGTCAGAGGAAGCTCAAAAGGCTAGAAATTAAGACTTTAAATCTTATCGCGAAAATTTCAGCCGAAAAACATCCAGAAAAGCAACAAATACTGATTTTATCAATAGACTCCTAGTTTCCAATGATCCTGTTATTTCATCATTGCGTAAATCAACATCACACCAAACAAATCATAAAGCATTTCCTTCAGATGTTTTACAATTACTTAAACAATCTTCAAGCGATATTATTGTTTTATAATTTTTTGATGTAAGTTAAAATTGATAACGTTTTCTTGCACTATTTTTTGCTTTTATTATTCCTAAAACATTATTTACCTAAATACTCAATTGTTATTCAATATAGGTGGGTCAAAAATCCGATAAGATATTCAAATATCAATTTACCACTTTGTAACTAAGGAAAGTATCCGGTAACTAAGCAATATAAGTATCCATAACAACTAAATTTAAAAAATTATCACTTTTGTAAGAAGTGTGATCTCATATTGGTACTCATGCCAAATTTAGTGAATATAGCACTTATAAAATATCTGCAGATAACAAAAGTAGGTTGTTGCTAAGCAAAATAAAGGTATTCATAGCAACGAAATAAAAAAATATTACCTTCATAAAAAGCGCAGACATCATATTAGTACTCATACTAATTTTAGTGAATATAGCTCTAATATTAAATTAGTTATAAATTTTGTCCAGTAAAAGTGCATTCTGGCCCACTGTGTGATGGTGAAACACAGTGTTGAAGTAATCAAAAATTAGATAAGTGTTTTTACTAATTTATTATTGCTCTGTTCTTTTAGAACATTGAGCACTCTGTTTGTAGAATACACTAACATAATTTATATATATATATATATATATATATATATATATATATATATATATATATATATATATATATATATATATATATATATATATATATAAGCAAATTAATTTTTAGAACAATATTTGTTCTAAATATTAATTGGTTTATATATACAAGATTGTTATTTTTAAAATTTGATTCTATTTTTTTTTTAATGAAGATTCAAACAAAGTTGAAATTTGATGCAAAACCTTCTCGTTTTGCGAGAAATAAGGGTTTTTGGGATTCCGGATAATTATTTTTGAACAAGAGTTGAACATAATATTTATTGAAAGTTAACGTCTTAGATAAGTTTTTGTAATTAAATTATATTAAAAGATTTGTTTATGGTATTAAAACTTTTTCTAATTAAAAATAGTTTTTAATATAGTATACAATTTTTCTAGGGGTTATATATACCTCGTACCCTAAGCAGTAGCGATTTTACGGGTGAGGTGAGGGGGTGAGGGTGTGTGTGGAGGTTGTTAAACCCCTCTCCCCAAGAAGGTGATTCTCAAGTTATAGTCAGTTTTTTCTCGAATTTAGTCGGCTAGTCGGGTATTTGACACAATTCAGTCGGTTAAATTTTCGATTTAAGGACCTTTTTTTTTTAAAAAAAGCCAGTCAGTACTTTTTGAGAATTCACCCCCTCCTCATTTTATTCGTAGAACCGCCTCTGACTCTAGGGGTTATATATACCTCGTACTCAAGGGATTATATAAATATACTTTTTTTTTTTTTTTTAAAGTTTGTTGTCGTATTAAATAAATTACTTTCACAAACACAAACAAGGTTTCTGAAAGAAGATCGTACTGATCTTATCATCAGAACCTTTTACAAGCATGTGTATATAAACTACATCAAAACATAATCAACAAAATAAAACG
Organism: Hydra vulgaris; assembly: GCF_038396675.1. NCBI lineage: Eukaryota > Metazoa > Cnidaria > Hydrozoa > Anthoathecata > Hydridae > Hydra > Hydra vulgaris. The sequence goes on from NC_088931.1 coordinate 21,358,311, forward strand.
TAATTAACAATAAAAGTTATAAATAAAATATAAAATTACAATTTAAAAAACCTGACTACATCATCCATTAAGATTATTAAATTTTTTAGTTTATATTTGAAAATGGGAAAAGTAAAACGCATGTCGAAATTGGACAAAATAATTTTATTCCAAAGATAGGGTGCACGATATGCAATACAAAACTGATTAAACTTGGTTCGACAAAAGGGCTCATGTATAAAATTATTGTTTCTAAGTGTATATTTATTTAGTGGTTTCAAACAAAAGAGATCTTTAAAAACGGGTAAAGATATATCATTTTTCCACATATAGATAAAGCACAAAACATTAAAAACATTAAGCTCATAAATATTGAGAACTTTCATTTCAATAAAAAGTGGTTTGGAATGAGTATATCGATCCGTAAAGTTTATTAAACGGATCGCATGTTTCTTACGGCGATAAAGGCATTTTAACTTACTTTTTTCAGTGCTTCCCCACGCAACATTAGCATAATTTAAATAACTATGAATTTTTTTTTTTTTTCTTTAGGTGCCCCAAGAAGTCCTTACGGTCTTGTCACAGAACACCGCGGAAGTGCATTTAACCAGGAAGTTCACGCCTCCTTCCTTACCGTGACGCGAAAATTAAAGAGTAGTAAAGTTGAGTTGGACTTTTTTTACATAAATATGTTCTGGTTTTATATAAAATTTCAATATTTTTAGAAATTTTTGTACTAATATAATCGATATGCGTTTTCCATGTGATGTTTTCATCAAGAAAAACACCTAAGAATTTTGTTACATTATGTCTTTTTATTTCAACATCATCAATAAAAATTTTAGACAAACTTTGGGGTAAGTAAGCTTTTTTAAAGACTGGGTGGAAAAGAACCCAATTTGTTTTTTTTTTAATGTTAAGAGTTAGTTTGTTGCATTTAAACCATTTGGATAAACTTTTAAGTTCATCATTCATAGTATAGAAGAGTTTGTAAATGTTATTATCGGAAAAGAATAAGTTAGTGTCATCAGCAAACATGATACTCATTAAATTCGAAGCTTTATTTAGATCGTTTATATGAATCAAGAACAATAGTGGTCCCAAAATGGCAGGGCCGTACCGAGCCAATTTTGCGCTTCGGGCAAGAAAAGAAAATTGCGCCCCCTCTTCCCCTCCCTTCCCCCTCCCCCTCCTTAAAAAAAAAAAAAGAAGAAAATTAAACTAAAAAAATTATTTATTGATCACAAAATTTATCACATCAAGTTATAAGTAAAATTTGTCATTAAGGTTGCACAAACTTTAGTTCAATGCCACTTTTCTGGCTTTTCTTGAGGCAAATTCACTAATGACATCATCAAAATCAATGTTGTCTGCCACTTCATTTTCAATTGAAATTATAGCCAAACTAGACAAACGTTCTTGGCCAATTGTTGACCTCATATAGTGTTTTATGAGCTTAAGTTTACTGAAACCTCTCTCACACGTAGCAACTGTGACTGGTATGGTGAGGAAGATGCGAATAGCAATTGTTGTGTTGGGATAAGCATCGGTCAAAGAATATTTATGAATGAGCTGCAAAATGTCGATCGGGCTAGATTTTTCAAAGTTGTCCATCATTGCGGCAGCTTGATATTTAAAGCTTGCCATTTCGGACTGGAAATCGGAAGAATCTAAATCTGCCTTGTCTATTTGAGATAAATTTGCAGCTTTTTTCTTGAGTTCATCCACTGAACTTTTAGAGAGTGAATGCCCACTGAGGTAGCCAAAATCAGAGGATACAGCAGACATCAGCCTCAAACCGCCACTCTATTTGTGTAATAATGCTGTCAAACACAAAGTTGCACTGAGATCCGAATTCTATTTCTGTTGTGAGAAGGTGAGAGTCATCTTAAGCTTCATAAAGTGCTATTCGCTTCACTTTGCGCTTCCTCTTAATTGGAAAGCCACCATCAATTCCGCTCTGGTTAGCTTTTTCTGTGGCATCTTTAATAATATTGTCCACCCCAACATCTCAAAAATTCTGAATGAAAGCCTTCAACCATTTTATGTTTTTTACGGCAATGTCAATTGAAATGGTTTTTGACTGAAGCAGTTTGTTTTCCCGGTCAATTAGAGAAAGAATTTGACACCAGAAATCCAACAAACACAAAAAACTGAAATCAATATGAATGAGAAGTTCTTTTGCACTGCTAACTGTGACAGCATTTGTCATGGGATTGTGAATAATGGATTCCAAAACTTGAAGAACATCTTTGATTTGTCTGTGCAATGGTGTAATTGCTTCTTTTTTGTTAGACCATCTTGTGTCACTATTTTCCTTTAATGAGATTGTCAATGTTTTCATCAGTTTTTCCCATCTTGACGTGAAGCTTGAAAAAAAGTTAAAGATGGCTTGAACCTTTCCAAAAAACGTAATCATGAGTGGGGAAACCTCAGCAGCATGAACACCAACAAGATTTAAAGTGTGAGCTGCGCATGGAACAAATCTTGCTGACTCATTAAGAGAATGGATGTGAGCTTTGACGCCATTGTATTTTCCAGACATATTGGCTCCATTGTCATAGCCTTGGCCCCGGCAATTGGAAATGCTTAGACCATACTTCTCCAATTTTTCACTTATCTCTGTTGCATGACCTTTTCCGGTTTCTTGGTGAGATTCAATGAAGTCCACAAAGCTTTCCTTAATTGTGCAGGTTTCATCACTGATGCGGACATACCTGATGATCTGAGTCATCTGCTCTTTGTGGGAGGTATCTGGAGTGCAGTCAAACAGAACAGAGTAGTATTTAGCTTCTTTGATGTTTGACAAAATTTCTTTCCTGACTTTCTGCTCAAGTAACTCAATCAGCTCATTTTGAATCCAAGGAGAAAAGTAGGATGTTGTGGTTTTTTTTGCTTTAACGGACGCAATGTGTTCAGCCACTAAAGGATAATAATGGCTAATCAACTCAATTAAGCTCAGAAAAATGCCACTGTTTTGTTGACCGATGTCTTCTGTTGTTCACGAAGGGCAAGATTGTTCTTGGCACAGAACAAAATTGCATCAACAATCACTTTTAAGATATCTCTCCGCTTTTTCATCTCTCCACTAATAACTCTCTACAGATCAGAATTCAGGGTCTTTCCTTCCTTGAGGTTTTTTTCAAGAGTTTTCCGATCAGAATAGCATCTTTGGTGTTCATTGTTGTTTTCATGCTCAGGAATTCTTGGGTTTAGTTTTTTCCAGTCACAAAACCCTTTAGAAATTTCTGAGAAATTGTTGGTTTTTGTTGTTAAAAATAACAAACAGCAAAAACAAAATAAAGAATCTTTTTTATTGCTGTACTGCAGCCAAGTGCGAACAAATTTTTTACCATTGGGATGAATTTTTTTATACCATTTTGAGCTGAAGTGTCGCATTCTATTGTCAAAATCACATAGCGTGTTTGGGAAAAATTCTCTTCTGTCTTGCTCTGGCCTATGCTCAATCAAAAAGCATCTTGTTTTGTCCGTTATTTTAGGCCATGTTGCTGGATCCCTATGTTAAAAATTTTCTTCCGAGGCCACTGGAATTTCTGAGATTTCTGAACTGAAGTTCATCCTCGTCCATTTCAGCTGGGCCTGAAAGCTAGGCATTTTCATCTTCCCTGGTTGGTTCTGAATCAGTTGTGCAAAATTCTTCTTGACTTTGGCTGATGAAAATCTCCTCTTCAATTAATTCCTAATGATGATCTGAACTCAATTAAAGTCAATTATAGGATCTGTTGAATTGTCATTAATTTCAATACAAATATCCTCTGAAATAATTTGTTTCTCCACTGAGTTTGTTACCAACCACTTTTTGAAACAGTTTTGTAGTTTCTCGTCACTTTTTTGGCGCTGTTTTTTATTCTTCTTAAATTCAGCACCAGATAACTTTTGGATTCGACTCATAATAGAATTATAATGCTCAAAAGTTATCAAAGGTATATTAGTGTTATAGGGCGCTTTTTTGTTCAGTATATGAGCTTTAATATTTAAGAGTTTGTGTCAAAAGGCGGAATTTTAATTAATTTTCTTATCAACAGCAGCGACGCCGTGAAAATTATTTTCATAAACTGATTGTTTTTTTAATTTATTAAAGTTTGCGCCCTCCCAATTTTAGCGCCCCAGGCCGCGGCCCGGCCGGCCCCGCCCTTGGTACGGCTCTACAAAATGGAACCTTGTGGAACGCTACATGAAATATTTAGAAATTTTTTTGGATGATCATTATTGCTGAAAACAAATTGTTTACGGTTGGATAAATAACTTTTGAACCATTTTATAACTTTGCAATTTATTCTATAATATTTTAGCTTTTGTAGTAAAATTTAATGATCGACAGTATCGAATGCTTTCGAAAGGTCGATGAAAACACCTAATGTATATTTAGACTTTTCAAAAGAATTAGAGATTTCACGTACAAATTGGATAACTGCATGTTCTGTGGAATTATTTCTTTTAAAGCCGAATTGATAGTTGTATAAAAAATTATTAGAATGAAGATAATTGCATAATCTATTGTACATTATACGTTCTAGTATTTTTGAAAATGTGGAGAGGACAGAGATAGGGCGATAATTACTGATATTTGTTTGATCGCCTTCTTTTAAAATTGGAGTAACCTTAGCAATTTTTAGTTCTTCCGGAAAAACTCCTTGGCGTATAGATGCTCTATAGACCTTAAATAGGATATCTTTTAAGTATTCAGAACATTCTATGACTATATTACCGTTTATGTCATCTGCCCCACTTGATTTTTTTTTTTTTAAAGAGTTTTCAAAGCTTTTTCAAACACTTGAAAAGATAGTTCAGAAGATAATTCGTTGGAACTACTACAATTATCCACTTGTACTAAAAAATCTCTAAACGTAGCATTTGTATAAGGAATTTTGTTTGCTAGTTTAGGACCGATGTCAATAAAGAATTTATTAAATTCATGAGCTATAGCTCTTGATTCGTATATATGTTTGTTATCAACTATAATTGTTTGGGGGGAGGGAACCTGAGCATCTTTTTAGTCTACCACTAATTTCATTCATTGTTTGCCAAATGCGTTTTGAGTTATTTTTAAATTTATCTATGAGTCTTGAGTAGTAACTTTTTTCAAGTTTTTACGAACTTCTGAGCAGATGATTTTGTTTTAAGATATTTTATGTAAAGCTTTTGTTTTATTTTTGATGATTTTTTAAATCATCAAAAATAATTTGGATTTAATGTTTTTACAATGATAGGAAAATTAGCGTCATACACGGAATAAAATATTTCAAAAAAATTATCGTAAATTTTGTCTGCATTATCTTAAAGTTAATATGCTTCCAGTGTAGGAGTGATAATTGGTTTTTAAATTGTTTTATATTGGTTTCGTTAAAAGTGCTTTTTTAAATTTGATTTGATTTGGTTATATTTTCAGAGTTTGATTTAAGCAACAAAAATATTGGAAAACGATCAGATAAATCGATTTTAGGATACCTGTTTGGATATCATTGTCGGATATATCTGTTGTAATAATATTATCAATCAAAGACACTGAGTTTTTTGTTAGTCTTGTTGGACGATTAATCAAGGGTATTGCTCCAGTTTCGAAAAAAGAATCGTAAAAGTTTTTAATTTTATTATTTTCATTGAATAGAAAACAATTCATATTTAGGTCCCCAATAATGAAAATCTCTTTTTTTCTTTAATACCTTTTTTAAAAATACTTTGTTCAAAAAAAATGCTCAAGTTCTTACCTACGCCGTCAGGTGGTTGATAACAACGGCTTATAAGTTTTTTGATTCATTGTTTATAATTTCAATAGTTAAAATCTCGTTATCGCCATCGGAACACTTAAATCATTCCTAACATGATAAACAATGTTTTCATTTAGATATATAACAACTCCACCGCCGCGTTTATTTACTTGTCTCTGGAGAGAAATTAATTTAAAATGAGGAATATAAAAGCTTAAAGTATTATTTAAATTATTCGAAATCAACGTTTCAGTCAAACAAATTAAATAAATTTTTTTTTTGTTTCCTCTAACAAATTGAGAAGGTTTTCAAAATTATTATTAAGGCTTCGAATGTTTACGTGGAGAATTCTAATTTTATTTAAATTTTTGTCGCGAACTTTTTTAAAAAGAAACCCATAAGCGAGCAATCCATAAGCGTGTCGTGGAAAAATTTTATATCGTGTTTTAAAATTTTCATTATTATTTATTTCAGAAAAGTTGAAACTTATGGATTCAACACTAGTCCCAGCCATGCTTTTTTTTTTTTTTTTTTTTTTTAGGGGCATTTATTTTTAGAAAAATTTCTTTTAAAAATGTTTTGGTTTCTAAATTCCCTGCAAAAAATTCATATTTTATAATAGCATACTTGCCTTCACTGCGTAGTCTTTTTACTTCCTCCCATAACTTTTTACGCCTCTCAATAGTTTCCTTCTCAAAATCTTCATTAATAAATATACCAGTACTCTGCAAGTTTTTCACGACGTTTAGAATTTTGTTTTTGTCTTGGTAATTTAATAGCTTCAAAACTATTGTTCTTGGTAGTTTACTATCTCTTGATTTCTTGAGCGGCAGAGTATGGGTTGTCCCCACAAAAAATACTCTGCCGCTAGTGGTTACAAAGTAAAGTTCAAGTCGAACTTGACTCAAGTTCGCTTCTTGCATTCCCCCCTTACTATCTCTTGATATAATATGGATGGTTAAGCGCCGAACCAGCCTAGAACCAGCCTAAACCACAAAGTTGAAAAAAATTAGTTTATATTAAAAAATGATTTATGTAGTGTTTCTTTGTAAACACCAAAATACTATAATTAAAATTTTTAAGTGCACTGAACTGCAATTACTTTTATTTTTTTCGGTTTAGTGGCTTTTGTTAAAGACTTTTAAACTTTGCGTCAAGTTATCTCATTTCAACATATTCGTTGTATAGGCTGGTTTGGCGCTAAGTTATCTATATATACCCTCGTTATTCAAGCAATATAAAAATAACCCAATGAAAAAAAAAAAACTTCAGAGCGATGTGTTCTAGCGTTTTAAATAAGAAAAATCGGGAAGCTGTATAAAGTGCGAATTTCATGTGTGAATTCGCCAAAAGAACTTGCAAACGTTGGCATAAGTGCGAATTGAAAGAAGAGCGAACTGTTATAAGGGATCATCCATAAATTACGCAACGCAAAATATATTTAAAAAACAGAAGTAATATTTTGATTTCATATTTAAATTAAGACTCTGCGAGGGAAAACTTTTGTTCTTTTTTGTTTTGTTTATATTGAAAGTTTGTGTTACGTAATTTATGGATTAAGTGCGAAACAATTGCTAAAACATTGGCATAATTTCGAACTGACATAAGTAGTTGCTTAAACTGGAATAAGTGCAAATCGACATAAGTACGAATTAGCATAAGTGCAAACTGGCATAGGTGCAAAGCAGTTACAAAAACTTAGAAATAGAATTGCAAATATTAACATAAGTGCGAATTGGCAATTTACACTTATTATTATTACAATTTGCATTTATGCCAATGTTCGGAAAGTTTTTCGGCGCACTTATGCCAGTTCAAATATATGCTGATTCGCACTTGTGCCAGTTTTTGCAACTGATTCGCACTTATGACAGTTCCCACTTATGCCAATTCACACTTATACCAATGTTTTCAAATGCTTTTGGCGCACTTATACCGGTTCGCACTTATGCCAGTTCGCAATTGTGTCAGTTTTTGCAACTGCTTTGCACTTATGTCAGTTCGCACTTATACAAGTTTGCACTTATACCAGTTTGCACTTATGAAATTCACGCTTATTTCAGTCATCCAGAAAAATACGGTTTTCAAAACAACGATGTGATGTAACCGCCATAGTATTTATTTAAACGAACGTCATTCGGAGAACACTGTTGATATTCTATTTCCGAAGATTCACTTTTTTCCTAAAATAATCTGCTTCTATTTTAGTTTGAGTTAAACGTAAGTTTTATGTAAAGGACAATTTAAATTTGTTATTTTAAATTAACTTTTTGTAAATACTGAAACCCCTGAAGACAGAAATTCGTCATAACCTTTGCCGCGAATAGCCTCATAATAGCCTCAAAAAAATATTATAAATTTATTGATTAAATAATAGTAAACATCGTGGTAATGGACTGATGGCCAACAACTCAACAAATCATTTGTTTTTCTCCACCCAGGATGACAACAATTCGCTCTATTAAATTTAGTAATTTTATTTAGTCATTTTAAGAATACAATAAATTATTCATATATTTTTAAATGTCCTTTTTTAAGTTTTAGTTACATCCAGTTATTTTAAACAGTTTTTTTTTTTTAATCAATTGAATCTGTATATACTTTTTAACCGTACGAAAAGTAATGGTTGCGAATTCTTTGACTACTGCATCATATATTATCATCATTTACATCAAAATGTTAACATTTTTATTTACATTTAATAGTTTGTATATAATTTTAAAAAATCTTTAATTAAAAGCAATTTTTAAAAATTCAGTTACTAGGCTCATAATAATATTTACGCAGCCGTAGCACATTGGTTAGAGTTAAATTGGTAAGGAAGACGTTAAGTTGAGTATTAATTGAGGTAAAGTTAAATTGGTAAGGAAGAAGGCGTGAACTTCCTAGTTAAATGCTCTTCCGCGGTGCTCTGTGATAAGACCGTAAGGACTTCTAGGAGCACCTTAATAACCACCCAAAAAACAAAATATTATAATTAATATAAAAAAAAGGAAAATTATTTACCGTCAAACGGGGTGAAATTGATCAAACTAAAGGTTGATAACATTCTGTTATTGAAAAAGTGTTTATTCGGCACTTTAAGCATAGTTAAATTTGCGCTTTGTAAATTTACTAATTTTTTTTGGTTGGAGTTTTGTTAATTATACCCTGGCACAAGAGTTTTGTCAAATTTACATACACCCTTAACTGTACACATACACCCGTAATTGTACACATACACCCGTAACTGTTCTATCAGTAATTTTTTTTTAATTCTTTAATTTTAGATAATTAAAACTTTAAACAGAGTGAAGACAATAGTTTTAACGATCGCTTCATCATAGTTCAAAAGGTCGATTTGCATACCCAGGAAAAAAGCAAAATAAATCCTTGAACTTTATAGAAAAAATAACAAAGTTTCCCAAAATATTCAATAGCTCGAGGTAAATTTTTGAAGAAACAGAGTAGCGGAAAAACGTTTCAATTCACTGACGAAGACTAATTAGACACAAGTTCTGCCTCTTATGTCAGAATCTCTTGATGAAACAAAACTAAAAAACAAACAAACATCAATAACAACAACAACAACAGCAGCAACAACAACAACAACAACAACAAATAAAAAGCTATTTATTTTCCGTTAATCATTTTTACAATAGTATTAGTAATAGTAAAAATAATAATAATAACAACAATAACAATAATAATAATTGTAATAAAGGCAATAATAACAACAACAACAACAACAATAATAGTAATATTGACAATAATAGATAATAATAATAATAATAATAATAATAATAATAGAAAATAATAATAATAAAAATAATAATAATAATTGTAACAAAATGATAAAATTAAAATAAAAGGAGGATTTCATAAATAAAGACAAAAACTGCAGCAACAAAAATTTAGTAAATAATGACAGCAACAACAAAGATGTAGTACGAAGTAGAGAATAGTTGAATAAAAAGAGATAAATATATAGATAGATAAATAAAGAATGCCAAAATATCGGTAATAAATTAATAATATTAGAATGAAAAATTTAATGAAGGGGCTGTTCAAATAATACGTGATACTTTTTTTGTCGTTTTTCTAACACCCCCTCCCCTATGTGACATTTTGTGGCATTTTGAAGAACCCCCCCCCCTCCCTGTGTGACGTGACAAAAAAATTTTTTTATAAGTTTATATTTTAATTGTAATAGTTTATTTTTATAAAAAAATACAATTGATGAATATCTGTCAAAATCCTAAATTTGTTCCCAAATCGGACTTTGACCTTCAAGTATTGGAGTTCCATGTTCTTCAATAGTTTTTGAAGGCCAGTTGAGGTCAGAGGTATCAACATCATCTTGATCATACCGCTCAATTGTTTCTTTGTCCGAATTTAAAAAGACACACATGAGTTCAGATAGACGTTGAGCAACTAAGCGTTAAGGTCTAACTTTTTGAATTTCATTCGAATATCCAATACTTGAGCAAACTGTTTTGTGTTGTTTCATTGATTTGATAGTTGCAAAATATAAACTGCAACTGGTACAAACTCTTTTTGGTAAGGAATTTTGAATGCTTGGACATGAGTAGTCGTATGGCTATCCATTGGGATACTTTTGTAACTGTCGTGGGCAAAATTATTTTGCAAAGTGATAAGTTTAAAAAGAGAGATGCAAAGTTGTTCTTTGTATTATTACTTCTCCTTGGAACAAAGAAATTGGTGGTGGAAGAAAATCAGTTGGAATAAGATGAAACAGTGAGCTGCAACGATGACCACAGCATTTTTGATCATTACATTTTACAATTTGAAGGAAGTATTGACTTTCTCTGACATGTTTAGCATCCCACTCTGCTCCAAAATGTTTTAACTGTACACATTTTTCACTGTTTGGTTTTATGTACTCGGCTTTAGTTTCAAATCCATCAATGACTGTGCTAGACCAAATTTGTGCAAGAACTTCACCTGCTTTGGTATTTGGAGCATTAGTGGCCACAAACATTGCATCAAGATCATGTTCTTTGAAATAAGTCTTGGCACAATGAATTGTTTTTTCATATCTTGAATTTTCATCTGGCCCACCATCAACAGTTATAATCATGATTGGTTTGCTAATTCCATCTTCAGTAAATAAGCTGCTTTTAAATGCAGGAAGATGGTTTATTCTGTTCATGTCTTCTAAGTGACTAAGTGCTGTTGATGAATCATGTTTTGCACTTCTGATTGCTATGTATGTTGGGCCAGAGTACGTGACTGCTTGTTTTTCCATGCAATCCTTTTTAATTTCTATGACTGCAATTACTGAAGGAATAAGTTTGTGTTGAGAGGCAATTACAAAATCATGATCAGCTAAAGTTACCTTGTACTCAATATGCATCATCATTGGTGCTTGTTTGCTTGCAGCTGTCAATCCAATTGGCACCCTAGCTTTATCATTCTGGGAGTGAAACGTCACTTCTTTAGGACCCAAGACTGCCGCAAGTTCTTCAAGGCCACTAATGGATGATTTGGCAAATTTTGTGTCTGCATGATATTTATGCTCAAAATTTTGTGCTCTTATTAACCGGACAGGTGCAGTTTTAACATGTCTTTTTCCTTCTGTGCTCAATAATCTGCTTGGAAGTAATCTTAAGTAAACTCCTGATCTCGAGAGATTGTAACCATGATTTTTCAATTCTTGAACCAAGTCATTTAATGTTTTTACAGTTCGAACCATTTCAGTTCTTCTCCTATCATCAGAAGCAGACTCTTTCATGGCAATATCTACAATTGCTTTTATTAAACTGTCCTGATCACAGGCTAGCGGTCGACCTTTTGATACTGAATTTTTAATTCCATACAACTTTTTTCTAATATCTGAATCTAATGCTTCTATAGCTTTTTTTCTTTTTAGTCTGGTTGCTGTTTGGCGTTCAGTGGCTTTTTGACGAAGTACAAGATCTCGGTTTTTTTCTACCAAAAGTTTTTGCTTTTGCCCTAGTATTTGGTAGTCTTGTGACAACAAGTTGCAATTTCTTTTTTCAGTGAGATATGCAATATCTTTTTGTAAAATAAAAATTTCATTTTTTAACTGATCTTGTTTCGGGGCTTGTTTTGTTACAACTTTTGAGAAATTGGAATTTTCTTTTTCACACTCTTCACTTGTTGTAATTGATGGGGTCGCGTTAGTCACGCCATCAAAAGTGATTTTAGATTCGACCGCACGCTTTTTTGGTGTATTCGGTACTTGGTTCGATAATTTTGTCCAGTAAGATAAAATACTAACTTTATTTCGGAGTTCAATTTGTTTTAGCTCTTTTAACTTTTTTTCAACTTCTACATTTAATTCGGATAATGTTTTGCTCTTTGTTTTAATCTCAGACCAGATTTTATTTGTTTCTTCTTGAGACTTTTGCTTTGGTTTGTTTGCAAATGCTTTCAAATATCCTTCATAAATAGATTTGTAAAGTTTTTCTTTTTCACTAGACATTTTTAATCTATAACAACATCAACAACAAGAAATTAATTTTCCTTACAACCATTACGTTAAATAAGTATATAGTAAAGATAATATTAATAATAACATTATTAATAGTACAACTATTTAATAGCAGTACTAAAATTTTATATCATAGTAACTAAATAACTTAACATATAATAAAAATGATAACGTAACTAAAGTAGTTCGACAAATTCATTAGAGTGACACAAAACATTAAAAGTAATAATAACAATAACATTAAAAATTAAAGTATTGTAAAACTAAAACATTTATAGATCAGATGACGATCAAGAATAATATTTATGTTTAAAGATCAAATTTTAAACAACTATTAATACTAAAATTTTTAGTATATTTATACAAATATTCGTTAAATAAAGTTAGATTTTTAACGGTAACATAAATTGCTTTTAAATAATCGCCCACTATGTGGTTTTTCTTTTTTTTTTTTTTATGTCTGCAATTACCACAAGTAACTTAAAAAAAAGCTAATTTAATTTTTTTATTTTCATTTGTTATGACTCCGTTATGTGAAGTCGTTGCATAGCATTTTTCTTGAAAATTTTCGTATTGTATATAATTATCTCGGAGTTCGCAATTTTAAAAAATTACGCAGTGATAAAAAATTTGATTTATCACGTCACACTGTAGCAAGTTATTTATCACGTCACACTGTAGCAAACCACCCCCCTCCCCCATGTGATATTTTGTGACACTTTCCAATACCCCCTCCCCCCTTCTAAGACTGTCACGTATTATTTGAACAGCCCCGAAGTTTAAAAATGGCAGATAGATAACCAGAGGAATTAGATGTAGATAGATAAGTAGAGAATTTTAAAATGTTAAAAATATCAAATTAAAAACTGAAGGATCACGAATTGATATATATAATAAAGAATTTCAATACTAATTTGTAGAAATATCTAATTGTATTTTTTTAACAAATATTTAAAAAGCTTGATTTTGAATATAGAGATTGAATTAAGAGATTTTAGATAAGAAGGTGGTTTGTTCCATGAGCTAATACATTGATATTTAATGGATTTATTTCCATATTTAGCAGAGTGGTGTTTTGGAACAACTAAGTTTAAGCTACTGATGGAGCAAACAGGATAGTGACAATTTGTACTTGTAAAGAAATTGTTGAATGATAGGGGAAGGTTTTTGTGATGATAATTCCAGGCAAATTGGCAGTTAAGGAATACCACAAGATCTCTTAATTTTAATAAATTAGAGATTAGATACAGCACATTAGATTTAAAGTTATTATACTGAAAATATATTATTTTCAAGGCTTTATTTTGGAGATGGAACCCGAAAATAGCATGATATATATTTAGCAGAGTTTCTAGATTTACATAATGGTGGACTTTGGCTAGCATTCCATTAGATCTGCTGAGTTTTATTGCTAAGTCATTCAGATGGCCTTGAATTGAAAGATTAGAATCAATTTTAATTCCAAGATATTTAATAGAGTTTAAAGGATAAATTTTTTGTCCCTTTAGTCTGAAATTTAAGTGCTTATTAATTGGTGCCAAATTGGGTTTAAAGATGATCAGCTCTGTTTTGTTAGAGTTAAGAGAAAGTTTATAAGAACGAAGCTACTGAACAAGATTTCCAAGATCATGAATAATATATTTGTTGATTTCTTTAATTTGTCAACCAGTAGCATGTTAGTATCATCAGCAATATGGTAAGCAGTTGCAAATTTAAAAGAAGTATTTAAGTCATTAATATAAAGAAGAAAAAGAAGTGGTCCTAAAACTGAACCTTGTGGGACGCCATTTGAGCAATTCTCCAAGTCAGATTAAGTGCCATTAATGGAAACAAACTGTGTTCTGTTATGGAGATATGAGGTAAACCATTTTAGTTTAATTCGCCACTTTTAAAAGAATTATTTATCACAATGCTAAGAGGTTTGGAGATTATGTGAGAGGTAAGTTTAAGAAAAATGTAGGTATGCTGTTAGGTCCAAAACTTTTATCACTTTCAAGAGCATTATTAATAAGACTAGATACCTCATTTTCACTCACAGGATCAATAAAGAAAGAACTAGCATTAGGCAAATTAAGAAAGTCACTATAAGTAAGTTATGATGGGATGATTTCATTGAGTAGTTTTTCACGAATAGAGACAAAGTAGTTATTAAATATATTTGAAACAATGGCATGGTCAGCGATGATATTTTCATTTAGATTTTCAGCTGAGTAGGTGTTTTATGTAATGATGCTTTAGAATTTATATCTTTTATGTCTTTCCATGTATTTTTTATGTTGTTCATGTTGTTGTTAAAATAAGTTATGTAGTATGACTTTTTACTACTTTTTAATAAGTTGCTAATTTTATTTCTATAAAATTTAAACATTGTGAAAAGTTCATTTTTAGTATTAATGTTCTTACATCTTGCAAATTGCTTATAATTTGTTTTTTCAGAAATAGATTTAAGTAAGCCTTTAGATATTCAGGGTATATATTTAAGTTTAATTCGTCAAAGCTTTATAGGGGGCACATTGGTCTAAAACCCTATTAAACGATTTTAAAAATTAATTGATGGATTCATTAATATAGTCATCTTTTTTAATCATAAGCTCTCAGTCGATTTTAGAAATTTCTAGAATAAATTTGTTAAGGTCAAATTTTCTTAGACATCGTCTAAAAATTTTAACTTTATTTATTTCGCTGGATGTGCCAGGAACACAGAGAAATTGTGCCGTGTGATCCGAGATAGAAACAGTTAAGCTACCTAAGAGATGACTAGAAAAGATCAATGAGTGTTTGAGATTTAGCTGTTATACGAGTAGGTAGGATTATGAAAGGATTAAACGAAGACAACAGCTTATGTATTATCTCATATAAACCATGGAATAAGCAGTAGATAAACATAAAATATGTAATAAGTTTTTATTGATCTTGTTTCGTTCTGACGTTACAAAATATTGAATAGTAAAAAAAAATAACGGGATGGTAAATTTTTTTAACAGTAAAACAATCAAAGAATATTACCTATACAACTAAGAAATTAAAGTAAATAACACCGTCGAACATGTATGAATATCCTTAACCAGAAAAGAAAAAATTATCAGTCTACGTAATCATTAGTAAAAGAGGTTATACCATTTTAAGAAACTACTCACCACCATTGCTGGATCATCAGGAAGAGAACTCTTCCTGATGATCCAGCAATGGTGAAACTTCAAGTCGAAGATAA
Organism: Hydra vulgaris; assembly: GCF_038396675.1. Taxonomy (NCBI): domain Eukaryota; kingdom Metazoa; phylum Cnidaria; class Hydrozoa; order Anthoathecata; family Hydridae; genus Hydra; species Hydra vulgaris. The sequence continues at coordinate 21,373,687 of NC_088931.1, forward strand.
AAGTTAGATAAGTGTTTTTTACTAATTTATATATATATATATATATATATATATATATATATATATATATATATATATATATATATGTATATATATATATATATATATATACATATATATATATATATATATATATATATATATATATATATATATATATATATATATATATATATATATATATATATATATATATATTTATGTATATATATATTTACAGTATTGGACAAAACATTTGCAACCAACATCGAACAATGCTAAAAAGTGTTTCTAATTTTACATGTCTTAAAAACGAAACGAACTATACTACCACAGCAAACAGTTCAGGAGTCTGGAGTCATAGCATGCCATGACATGAGCAATCAGCTGACAGGTGACAGCACACAGGCAGAATTTCGTTGACAAGTGCCATTTTGCAGCGGACAAAACAAGTGCAACTTTTTTGGTTTGTTTCATTTTCTTAAGTCTGGTCCGTGTCAACGTCACGGAGGTTTTTTAATAATTAAAGGAAGTATCCAGAAGTTTCCAGAAGCATGAAGAAGCTTCCAGAAGTTTCCAGAAGAAGCATCTGGAAGCATCCAGAAACATTCAGACGCATCCAGAAGCATCGAAAAGAAGCATCTAGAATCTTCCAGAACAGGTTCACACAGGTTCATTTTACTATATAAGAGACATGTAAATCGACATGTAATTCAGTCAGTATATGGAAGTCAATCAGTCAGTATTATCAAGACAGTTTATCAAAGTGAGTTTTATCAAAGTGTTTTATCGAAGAACATCAATACAAGAAGTGAAATACAACAAGTGTTTCATTACATCAATACAGTCCACATCCAACCAAGACGTTGTGTTCCACATTATTGTATCACAAGGTAAATATAACACGGTAAGCCTTGAGAAGCGTGATTATTTATTTTTATGACTTCAAGTGCAAAAATGGCTCCCGACAGTCTTGGATTGGAACAAAGAAAGAAAACTATCGGCGATTACGTAAGTGGAATGTCACAAATAAGTATTTGTGATAAATATCGTGTGAAAAAATGGACCGTATCAAGACTATGTTCCTAATATCGTTCTACGGGGAAGTTGGCAGCAGATAACAAAGGTGGAAGACTGCGTTCCACCACTTCTAGAGAGGATTCTATGATCGTCAGATCCATCAAGAAGGATCCTTGGATATACAGTCGAGATACAAAAGCAATTAGAGCTGCCTGTATCGGACCGAACAATCAGACGACGTGCTGTTGAAGCTAGATTGTTTTCTCGACGCCCTGCAAAGAAACCGCTGATTTCACTAAAAAACTACAAGAAAAGACTCCAGTTTGCTACATCTCATATTGACTGGAATGTGCAGAAATGGCGAACTGTCCTGTTCAGTGATGAATCGAAGTTCAACATCATTGGGAGCGATGGCATTTGCCGTGTACGTCGACCGGTCGGAAAACGCCTCGATTTACGTTACTGCCATAAGACCGTGAAGCATGGTGGAGGCAATGTAATGGTCTGGGGGTGTTTTTCTGCTAACGGTCTAGGTCCATACATCGAAACGATGGAATAATGAACCGTTTCATGTATAAAAATATCCTGAAAGACGTTATGTTATCTCATGCTGAATGAAATATGCCAATAAAATGGGTTTTTCAGCAAGACAACGATCCGAAACACACTGCTAAAGAAGTCAAGCGGTGGTTTCAAGACAACCACTTATCAGTGATGGATTGGCCGTCTCAATCTCTGGATCTCAACCCTATCGAGAATCTGTGGGAGATCGTCAACTGCAGAATTAATCGTGAAGGTGTTCGTAATAAGGATCAACTGTTTAAACAAATCCAAAAGGCCTGGGCAGCGATTCCACAAAGTTTCATTGATCACCTGATCGAATCTATGCCTCGAAGATGCAAGGCTGTGATCGACAACAAAGGATTCGCCACGAAATACAGCTTGGTCAACATTTTGTCGAGTTGCACTTATTTTGTCCAGAAGGAAATCAACTTTTTTTATACTTTTGATTTATTAATTTTCGTGTACAAATAATGAACTTTGTGATGAATAAAACTTGAAGAACTTTGTCTCTAAACAGTTACATAGTTATTTCTCTAAATTGAAAAAATGCAGCCCTTTTATATAAAGAAACTAAATTAGCATTATTTGGTTGCACTCGTTTTGTCCGATACTGTATGTATATATATATATATATATATATATAGAGATAGAGATAGAGAGAGAGAGAGAGAGAGAGAGAGAGAGAGAGAGAGAGAGAGAGAGATACACACACACATCATTGCTATTAATATACTGTTTGAACACTCGCGCGTTACCAAACAAAGAACATTTAATAAAAACCTTACTTCGTTTTTGGAATTCTTTTTTATTCAACAAACGATTAAAAATTAACCAAAACGAATATATTTAATACGAGACACATACTACATTTACATATAAAAAAAAAATTACATAAACTTGAAATTAAAATGTTCAACCAGTGAAACAAATATGGTACACTTTTCTTTTTACAATTGTGTGAAATAAACTGGTATAAGAAAACTTATAATAAAAAGATTTAGCAAAACAGAAAAATCATTCAAATATATTTAATATATTTAAATGACTTCTTATATAAATTATGATCTACCGTAACACGGATTAGATTCGTTTACCAACCAGTCAACCATCAACTCTATTTACATCACTATTGGAAAGATTGAGTATTAAGAGGTTGATTGAATTCCAACAGAGAATAAAATTAAGTGATAAGAAAATAAATGTTTTTATGTAAGCAAATTGACTGTCTATAAAAAAAAAATTTAAAAAAAATTTAGACATCAAAACATTTTATTGCCATCAATAGATAATCTTTCATTTAACATAACCCATTGGTATAAGCACGCAATTTGTGTCTTTGTCGTCAAAAGGAAAAGACTCGATGCAATCAAACGGAATTTTTGGTGTTATTTTTAACATGTCATCGAGATCCACTTTTAGTTTTACATCCGCCATTGGGGATGGGACATATGGTGATCTATCAAAAACGAAATTTTCTGTTAATGGTACACCCACATCATCGTAGTCAAGAAACTCAAGGTCTGGAATATCACTGTCAGAAAGTTCATCATCAAAATTGTTAGAAAGTTGTGGTGGCGGCGGCGGTCGCGGAGAATCAGGCAAATAATGAGGATTATTTTTTTCAACAACTTTTTCTTTAAATATCTTTACAGGCACATAACTCTCTAGATCCGTATTGCTAACCTTTTTTTCTTTAATTGAACCTTTTTTAACGTTCACATTGTTGATTTCGTGCTTACGCTTCACAGAAACATTGATTTGTTTTGTAGATAATACAGTTCCTTCAGCCTCGAGACCACTGCAAAATAAAAAATTAATTTGCAGAAAAATTCAATATATATATGTATATATATATTGTATATATATATTGAATATATATATATACATGTATATAATATCAAATAATATATATATTATATATATAATATATATATTATATATAATATATATATTATATATATAATATATATATATATATATATTATATATATATATATACACTGCCGCTCACGGAAGTTAGGACAGTGGAGATTTTTTCGAAAAAGCAAAATTAATATATAATTACGCTATAGAATTTTTAATTTATATTAATAAAAATTATACTTTTTATACATTTTCAATATAAAATATATTGTTAGTCAGTTTTATGTAATAAAAATGTACAAAACCATTATAATAATTAAATTTTTTTTTCGTCAAAAAAACCACCCTTTGATTTAATAACTGCTTTAACTATTCTCGGCATTCTTTCAATTAATTTTCTAATTGTTTCTTTTTGAATATTATTCCATTCCTGTTCTATAATGTTCCATAAATGAGATTTTGATGTTGGACATACAGTTCTAATTTTTCTATCCAGTTCATCCCATAGTAACTCAATGGGGTTGAGGTCTGGGCTTTGGGGAGGCCAGGTCATTACACGTAATAAATTTTCAGCTTTTTGTGATTCTAAATAATTTTTACATAATAATGCAGTATGTTTAGGGTCATAATCATGCATCAGAATAAAATTATCTCCGATTAGTCGAAGTCCCGAAGGGATTGCACTTGTTTCCAGGATATCTCTATAATGTTCTGCTCTCATTATATCATCGATTTTATGCAAATATCCCACTCCATCCAGAGAGAAACAACCCCAAACTATCACAGAGCCTTCACCATGTTTTACTGTTGGAACCAGAAATTGAGTTAGCATTTTTTCTTCAGCAGATTTTCTAACGTAAACTCTTTGCTTATTTCCGAAAACTTCAAATTTTGACTCATCGATCCAGAGTACTTGTTTCCATTCATCCATTGTCCAATTTTTGTGGAGCTGTGCCCAACGGAATCTCTTCTGTCGATTAACTTTTCGTAGATATGGTATTCGGATAGCAACAAGACCATGCAAATTAGCTTTTTGCAATCTTCGTTTGATTGTACTGACAGAAACTTTTTTTTCTCGATCACAGTTAAAAATAGCTGTTATTTGTGGAGCAGTTAACATTTGATTACGCTTACTGATGATTTTTATACGTCGGTCATCAGTTTTTGTTGTTATGCGAGAAGGACCTGGACGATTTCTGTCTTCCAAACTTCCAGATTCTCGATATCGACGAATTGTATAGCTAACTGTTGATTTACTCAGATTTAATTTTTCAGCTATTTTTCTAACTGTATAGCCTTCTTGAAGCAAAGTGAGTATTGCTGTCCTTTTTTCAACACTTATTGGCTTACCTTTAGGCATATTTTTGTCAATATTTTAAATTTACACTAAAAAAATAATTTTTAATTTTACCTTTGAACTTCTGCACTTGAAGTTTTTAAAACACTAACACAAAATACACAAAATATCTGCAAAAACACAGTAAACAATAGAAATACTTGTTAAATGACAAAGTTAAAAGATTTGAGTTGATAATGTAAACTACAGGTTCATATGTGACCTTTAATATGTTTCTGCATTCTCTGTTTATTTATTTAAAATGATAAGACTTTTACTTGTGAGTACAATTTATGTTATTTTAAATGTTAGTTATTTTAATATATTTACATTAAAATAACTTAATTTAGAATTTTTTTGATACAAATTTTATTTAACTTGATTTATTTTTATATAAACATAAATTTTACTAATATAAGTAAATAATTTTATAACATAATTACATTTTAATATTGTTCTTTTGAAAAAATATTTTTTGTCCTAACTTCCGTGAGCAGCAGTGTATATATGTGTATGTATGTGTATATATATATATATATATATATATATATATATATATATATATATATATATATATATATATATATTGAATATATATATGTATATATTGAATATATGTATATATGTATATATATATATATATATATATATATATATATATATATATATATATATATATATATATATATATATATACATATATGTATATATATATAGTAATAATAATAATGAAAACCTATAAAAATATTTTGTGCATAAATAACTCAACTTTGTTTTAACATCAAAATGAAATAGATTAGGGTTTAGGTAAGCAGTATTTTGTGGGGGAAAAAATGTCTTTTATTTTGAGATAATACCTCACTACAGTATGCATGCAAAAGATATATTGTGGTTGACCATTTGATTCTAAATAGACTACATTTCCAATAGTTTGCAGCCATAACCACCCTCCATTTAAATGTAATACACGATAATATGCGCTCACCGATTGTCCTTTCTTCAATACTAAAAATAAAAAAATTAACATTTGTAGACGAATTATAAATTGCAGACGCATCAAGCATATGTTGAGCACGAATAAACATTTAAAATACTCAATTTTTGAAAAACTATGTAATACCGAAAGTCATTATAAAACCCAATACCGGTGCTGTCGGTATTTTAAATTTTTCCATCTCAAACAGAAATGTTTTGCGATTGCTGTAACTAGAAATGAAGAACTTAACAATATTATTTATTCTAACAATTCACATTCTAACATTCATGAAGCTGTTGTTCTCTATACAAGATTGTATAGTTAATTTCATTATGCATTATTAGCAAACCTATCATTGTTTAGTTAGCTAACATTCTAGTACAACTAATTTATCGTCAATTCAGGGAATTAAATTATCGTCAATTCAGGGAAGGATCCAGCAATTTTTGGTGTTTGAGATAGCTAACTTCCAGACATGGAACAAACTCTAAATATTTATGTTTATACTTAGGAGCTGCCCATACGAGAGAGAGAAATAGAGAGAGGGGTGTGTGTCTTTAAATAGCGTACGAAAGTGTATGGGGAGAGGAGGGGATTTTTTGATATATTTTTACAATATAAAAGTACATACACACCAATAAAAAAAAAAGTTCCGAGAAAAGTTTGTTTTTCTAATTTATTACAATTAACAAGTATTTGTTAATAACTAAATGTTTTAAATAAATAAAAACTTTTAAAAATAAATAAAACCATACTCATGTCTCATCGTTGTCCATAATTCGCCAGTTAACAAATAGAAAAGTTGCTATCATAAAAGGATGTATGGTATAGAGGAGGGAGGTTATAGTGTCCCTCTATGCACAGACATGCTACCCCTTATACACTGGCCCTGAGTAAGTTGGACGTTTGTTTCAGAAAACCCTTTTTTGAGTCTGCAAAAGACAAGCTTTAGGCTTTGTTTTCAATATTACCAATCTCGCGTAACACTTGTTTTTTACAGACTTACTCAAGAGGGGTGCCTGAAAAAAACGTCAGATTTAAGTATAGTTAATTTTATTTGATTCATCATTAAAAGCAATTTTTAAAAATAATTTACGTCTTGACTGTGATTAGATCACAGTACCTTCAATGTGGAATCACAAGCATTAAGCATTAATTAAATTAACTTTCTTAAAAGCATACGTACTTTTAAGAAATAAGGGGGGAAGGGGGAAGGAGGATGGGAGCTAAAATGTACGCATGACAACAAGGGGAGGTCAAATTTCTAAACTTTTGGTGTACATACTTTATGTTACCAAGCTCCAAAGATAGAAACTTTTTTGCAAAACGGTTTTATTTGACTTAAGTATAAACATAAATGTATGGAGTGGGCTGTATGTCTTGAAATTAGTTAAATCTTAATCTCCAAAAAATGCTGGATCAGCCCCTGCTTTAATTTAGGTTGTTACACACTATAAGAAAGTTTATATCAATAAACTAATCTAGCCTTATTGCTATATAGTACAGCACATTGAAAAAAAAAAAGGAGTTGCTCTAACTAAAAAAAAAGTTAAGAAATTGACAGACTTATTGAAAATCTTGATTCCAAACACAAGATACATGAAAGATCCAACTTGTTCTGACTTTAAATGTTCTCATAGTGCAGCAACAAGCTCAATGCTTCATCATTTTGAAAAAATCAAAATTAAAAAGCCTCTCAAATTAAAGAATAAGAATAAGTTTAGAAAAAGAGTAATCAAATGTCAATTATATCTTGTCTTAGAACCAAGATTAATTCACCTGAAGTTGTGCTTGACAGACTTTTCTAAGTTGGAGAAAAGTATTGATATTACGAATGGTTGGTTAGCACAAAACTTAAAAATTACAAGAAATAGAAATAAAGAGCAAGTTCAGTTTGGCTGATGACTTTAATAGGTTAAAAAAAGTGGATGAATGGTCATCAAAAAACTATTGTCGGTATGTGTTTAAACTTGCAAGTTCAGTCTATGGGCATGCTGAGAACCAATGGTTCCATGCCAGTAGAATAAAATATTTAAAATGATTATAAAAAAAGCTTCAAGACTTTAATTTAAATTTTGATTAACATAACTAATCACAGTGGGCCAAACAGTGGACATTGCTTAAAAATCAATGTTACCAAAATAAATTTGGTAACATAAAACTGGTAACTGCTAAAGCACTTGGCTCCAATGAATTGACATTTGCACAAAAAACAATAGTTCAGAATTAAAAAAATGGGCTATGCTGGCATACAATTTAAGGCTGATAAGGAAACCTTGCTTGAAAAGGATGTTAAAAAATAACTCTTTCAATAAGTTTCCAATAGAAACAATTTAAACAGTTTGTGCTCTTGGTAGGCATTTATATACAAACCATAAAAAAACTTTTTTAACTGTTGGTTTTAATATATTGCCTAGTTGGAAACATCTCAAAAGAAAATAATCTGAAGTAACACCAATTATTATGAATTATCTTGAACTTTATTCTTGTGTTTACTTCAGTGATGATGCAAAGAATATTGGAGAACATTTTTTTAGCTATAAACATTGAAAATATACTAATGAAAATAAGATTTGGATTTGATGGAAGTGGAAGCCATGCAATACTTAATTATAAAGATAGTGTAAACACAAGCAATATCATGCTGACAATGTTTTGTCAATTTTCACTTAAAACAGAAGCAGGTTTGTTAATATGGTTGCAAAAGTCACAAAATGCCTCACTGAGTCACAAAGTCTTCAAATGGGAAAAGAATTTAGAGAAACTCTTCATTGTCTGCCTTTAATTCTGACATAGAAGAGTTAAAAAAGAGTTAAAGGTTTCCTTATGTATAAAAAAGGAAAATAATTTAATGTAAAGGTGATAGTGCAGTCATATATGGGTAAAAAAGCAGCAAATCTTTTTTCAGGAGTTAGAAGAGCATATTGTGATCATGTGCACATGCTCAAAAGATCAGTGTTTGAACATTGAAAGAATTGAAAAATTGTTTTGTAATCAATCGAGACACTATAACTATAAATGAAGTATTTAACCATCTTGAACTAGAAGACGTTTCTTTACTTAAAAAACTCTCAATTATATCACAAGTGCCGGACAAACCTTAAAACCAATTCCAACCTGTAATGTAAAGCCAATACAAGTACATTGGTATCTTGTAATAGTGTTCATGTTATTCTATATTATTAACATGTGAACATACCTGATATTAAAAATTATTACATTTAAAAATTACTGATATTTTTATAGGTTCTTCATGCTTTACTAGATACATTTGACTATTTCATGAAAACTGTTGTACAAGTGAAAGCTGGTGTTTTTGATTGGTCTGAGTCCCCCTCCAGTGCTTCAAATGGATTTTTGAAGCAACCAGAGACTTCATTACAAACAAAGATGTTAAAAAAAATCAGGGCTTTTATTGTTCAAACAGGGATTTAATTATTGCACAATTGCCTGTTTAATATCATGCAACATTTCAAAAGTTCAAATTGGTGCTCACAGTAATTCTTTGAGTATTTTCCTCAAAAAGAAAAATTGATGTTGATCAATATAAAAACTATTGTACAGATTTTTATTTATTTCTATTTAACGAGTTTCCACCTGTTACATAAATAAATTTACCTGAACCATGGATCAGTATAATAATAAGTATATACCTGGACCATGGATCAGTATAAAACAATCACTATACAAACTGATTGGTCATTCTTGGGAGCTAATTTTGAATGAGGAAAGTGGTTTGGGAAATCTTTATGATTCAGGTTTAAAAGGTAATAACAAAATATTAGGATTGATACATACTCTCAAGAAAAAACTCCTAAATTGTCAATTTAACAGACACCATTAACTGAATGCGGATATCATCTAATCAAATTTTATTTTACAAGAGATACAAGTCAAAATCATTCTGCAAATTTTGGTATGAATGAGGACATTCTGATAAATATTCTCATAAACAAAATATCAAGAGATATTTTATAATTTATATACTATATATTTATATATATTTATATATTTTATATCAAGAGATATGTTATAAGAATATGACTTATCTGAAGATGACTATTCTTAATCATTTTGTACTTTGGGCTGTAACAAAGAGCAACTGAACCATGTGTCATCTTTTTGATAATTAAAAATTGCTACTTTTTTTAAGTAAATACTTTTCATTAGCTAAAATGTAACAAAATGACTATTTGACAAACCAAACATAAACCCTTACAGACAGAAAAAAAAATTAGTCCTTCATCACAAATTTTTGGACAGACGGCTAAAATAAAAATAAGACATTCTTCTTGAGACACCCATTAGCAGTATCAGAGCCAGTAGTGACAGAGCCAGCAAAAAATAAAGTTGCATTGGTCAGAAGCTATTCTAGACCCTTTTCGACAGCGTTGAACATATTTGGGCAAGTTTTGGGTGCCGCCCAAACTCAGAAGTAGAGGACTTTTTTATTTTATTTTTTTATTTGCAAATAACATTTTTTTATCAGAAAAATATATTAATTTAACAATGTTTCTATCAATTTATCTGTATGCACGCACCTCCACAGGGGGTACCGCAGTCCAAATTATTTTCCTAGAAAAGCCCCAGACGGTACTGACAAAGCCATTAAAAGTTGAAGTAGTAGTAGTTGCAAAGCCAGAAAAAACCAAAGAAAAAAATTTAGTAGAACAAAAGGGAAAAAAAATGCAGAAGGGATGGGAGTGTTAGTTTAACTAAAATTAGTCAACTAAAATTTTTTTGTTATTTAATGTTTTTTTAATTAATTAATACATTAAAGTCATAAAATATTTTCAGTTAAACCAAAAAGTTAGTTTATTAAAATTTACCAAAAATTTAGTTAATTAAATAGACAACTAATTTTAGTAGAACTAAAAAGCTAGTCCACTAATTTTAGTAACAGTTTTTTTAGTTAATTTAGGAATTAATTTTAGTTTTAATCATAACACTAAAATGCAGTAATGAAGGTAAGAGCAGAGCTAATAAAAGACAAGAGTAAAGGAAGAGCTTAGCGTGTCCAATTCCCACAAAACTTTAGAATTATCATGCCAACTTTTAAAATGAGGCTAAGACTAAGAAAAAAATAATATGTACAAAGTTTTTTTTTTTAAATATAAAAATTTTAGGGGCCTCACTTAGAAAAAGTTGAAAAAATTCTTTTTTACTGTCTTTTTTGAGTATTTTTGCTTAAAATGTTAACCGACATATTCTGTGACTTCAACTTTTTATACAGTATTATTTACTATCTTATTTATATTGTGTAAAATATTAGATTTAAATAATTAATTTCAAGGTCTCCCCAGGTAATTTCATGCATGCTGCTGTATTTACTTAAGGTAAATTGTTTTCATTTTATATATCTGCAAATATAATATGGTCATTAAGTTCTCAGTTTATTAAAAACCGTGAACGCTGTTTTAATGAAATGGTCTATTTATCATATTGCAAAAATTAATGAAAAAACAAAACAATAATAATATACAAAGCAGTCAAAAAAATATTTTAAATTATTGTTTGTTTAAACACCAGGTATTACATAAATTTATTGATGTATATTAATAAGACTTTAAGTATTAAAAAACTGTCACAACATATAAGCAGTTAAGTATATTGTAACGGAAATTGCAACGGTCTAGGGATACAGTAAATAAAATGAAAACTATCCGATTCCAACCTGTACCATGCTTCTGAATTAACATCACTCTAATTGTTACTATGTAGAAAATTGAATAAAATGAACTAGATAAATTTAAAAATTTTAAGTATTATAACTTAATAAATAAGTTATAATACTTAAATTTAAAAAAAAAAAATTACTAAAGGGTCGAAAAATTTGTACAGTAACTTAAAAATGAAAAGTTATACTATTTACACATTGTACAAAATATTAAAACCAATTTTTGTTTAGTTTACTTTGAGGGATTATTTATTTAAAAAAATTTTAATGTTTTAAATATGAAATTAATTAATTGATAATAAAATCAATAATAAAAAAGGTACATTCTGATCGCAATGATTGCCTTGAAATCAGACTCTAAAAAAAAAAGAAATTCAGCTTTAAGTGATAAAGAAATTTAAGAAATCTTTAAGAAGTTGACCATTTAATTTGAGGGGACTCTTAAAATAATTTTTTTCAAGTCAAATACTTTTACAATATAAATAAAATAGTAAACAATACTGTGTGAATAGTTTAAGTTGTTACAGAATATATTTGTTAACATTTTAATACTAAATATTCTAAAAAGATGGCAAAAAAGGAATTTTTTTAATTTTTTCCAAGTGGTAGAGGAAGGGGAGAGGGGAGGGGAGAAACCTAAAATTTTTATATTTAAAAACTATTTAAAAGTTGGCGTGACAATTCTAAAATTTTGAGAGAATGGGACACACCCAAGGCAGAGCTAAGAGAAGTTGATGAAATGACTGTTCTTGCATAGGAGATGATTTTAATATTTTCTTCAGACATTTAAGTGAATTCCTTCAACACTAGGCAATATATATTTTAAAAGCATATCTAACTAGTAAAACATAAATTATCATTATGTAATGTTACAACAAATATTATAAATTTCTTTTTAATTTAATTTTTAACTAAGAAATGGATAAAATTAAAATTGCTTTAAATGAAGTGATTACAAATACTAAACAAAACTTAAATGCAGCTAATTCCTGGTAAGTCGAATCTTGGCTAACTTGATCTTTTATTATCTCAAACTGTTTCATTTGGTCCCTTGAAATCATCTTATTGATTACTATTAAAATTCTCTGGTTAAATCGAACCTTGGGTAACTTATATTTTATTAAGTGGAACTAATTTTTCTACCCCCTTTTTAGTAAATTTCTTTGGTTAACTCGAACTTTTGTATGGGCAATTAAGAAATCAAAATAATTTGATTAATTTTTTTTTTAGAAGTCATCCCATATAAAACATAAATAACACTAGTCTAATATTTTCTATATTTTTTTCGTTGTATTTAGATCTAAATAGAACATTTATCACACATAAAATAAAGCTAAAATTATTACTGTTACAAAATAAATCATAATAAAACAATGTTAAAATAGCAATAATTTTATTCAAGAAATTTTTAAATAAATTTATTAAAAGGGGCCATCCATAAAGTACATACACAAGTATGGGGGGAGGGGGTTTCCCAAAAACGTACAAACATATACAAGAGGGGAGGGGGTGTTAAAGACAGTGAGTACCTACGCAGTTTGTTTATCTCTCCTAAACTTGATTTTATATTTTTTAAAACATTGAACTTCACTAAATGTTTTTTTGTTTTTAATGTTTTGAAATATTTATGCGTTAAGGAAAGGTGGAGGGGGACTTTAATTTGAAAAAATAATGTGGCTAGCGCAACAATACAGTTGCTTTAATATTTTATCTTAAAGACACAGTAGTAAAGTTTAACTGGTTTATTTTAAGTTATCTTTATCTTTCTTGGAAACCATATATCAAATCGGTTGCAAAATTAGCATCTGCTAAGGTTGCATCTCTTTATCGAGCTCGCCACTTTCTTACTCTGGATTCTATTCTCTACCTCAATAAATCTCAAATCCGGCCTTGTATGGAATACTGTTGCCATATCTGGGGCGGATCTTCTAATGATGCCCTTTCTCTTTTAGACAAGGTGCAAAAACGCATTGTAAACATAGTTGGACCTGCTCTTGCAGCCAACCTTCAACCATTATCACATCGTCGTAATGTTGCTTCTCTTTCTCCTTTCTACAAATACTATAATGGGCACTGCTCGAAAGAGCTAGCGTCTCTTGTGCCATCTACTAAAATTCATTCTCGTGTTACTCGTCATTCAATTAAGTGTCATCCTTTTTCTGTGACTGTTCCTAAGTGCTCCAAAAACGCTTACTCGTCTAGTTTTTTTCCTCGAACATCAGCTCTTTGGAATTCGCTTCCTTCATCTTGCTTTCCTGATTCATATAATTTGCAATCTTTTAAATCGTCCGTCAATCGTTATCTTGCTCTACAATCTTCATCTTTTCTCTTACAGTAACTTCCAACTTTAATTAGTGGCTGCTTGCAGCCTTGTTGGAAGCGAAGATGTTTAAAAAAAAAAAAAAAAAAAAGTCACGGCTGCGAATATTATTGGTTGATATTAAAAGTTTAATTTATACAAATTTTAAAAGAATTCACCATTTTCAACATTGCACGTTTAGAATTGTGGTATCTCGTTGGTTCATCGTCCACAGTGATCTGGGATCGATCGGATAGGGAAAGTGGAGCGCACTTACACCGATTAAGGGTTTTGGTTTGGGCATTCTTTAAATAAAAGAAAAAAAATCAACCAATCAGAAATCATTACCATGACTTTAAGAAAAAAATTAAAGCAACGGTACTATTGCGCTAGACACTGCGAAAATAATGTGTATGTATGTGGAGGGAAGAGAGAGAGAGAGGTCCTTAAAAGCATACAGGTTTGTACAAGGAGGGGAGGGGTCTTAATTCAGTGGTTTTACTGCGTATGTACTTTATGGATGTCCCCAAACTATAAAATAGTTATTTTATTAAAATTTATTAAAACTATAAATAATTATTATTTTATTAATAATAATTATTTTATAGTTATAACGGTGCATATTTAATTTTTATACTTCATCATTCAAAAAATTGCCTTAACTTGAACTATTATATTATATTAGCCAAAACTAAACTTTGAAAAGAAGTTCGCTTTAATCAAACATTTGTTAAGTTGAACCATTATCCTTGGTCCTTTGGAGGTTTTAGTTATTGATTAAAACTGTAATTACAGTTTTAAATAATTAAACAGTTATATACAGTGGTGGAAAAAATCAATGACCTAAACATTTAAAAAAATACATTTTATTCACAGTAATTAATGAAACTGATATTACTTTTTTTGTTTTCATAAAGTATAGTGTTAATACTTACTTTAAAAAAGTTACTAAGTTCCTTCTGACTTTTCTCATGTAACTAACAACTTTGTTTAAAGTAGCTGGATTTTACTAAATTTACTGGAAAAATTAATACATACAGAAATGGCTAATTTGATTTTATAATGAAAAAAATCAATAAAATTCAATGTTTATGTAATAAATTGTTAACAGAATTAATAAAACAATTAATAACAGAAACAAACTATTTTTTACTTGGCAAAATGTTCTATCACTACATATCTATAACAATATTTTGTTGCATGTTATTTTTTTTTTTAACTTTAATCTTTTGGGCTGTTGACTAATTTATAGCATATTGATGGCAGAATAGTGTACTATGATGTTTTTACAGCCTCCCAAAGATTCTTTTCTATTTCAAAGCATTTATTTTACCTTATCTTTTACAATTTTCCATAAATTTCTATTGGATTTAAATCTGACAATTGTTCAGGCGAATCCAATTATCTTTTACTTTAAAACAATCTCTTGGTGATAGTTTTGCATATGTTTTGGATTGTTATATTATAAATATTAGCTGTTATAATGTCTGTTATTAAATTAATAGGTCCAGATAATGAGAAATATCCCCGAATCATAATGCAAACTTTTCAGTAGTTTAGTGTTATGCGGGTCAAAATCTTTGTTTGGTGGTTTGTTGACAAACTGCTTACCATCTGATCCAAAAATATTAAATTTAGATGTCTGTCCACAAAATTAAACTTCATTTCCTCTTTGTCCATGCAGAATATTTATGACAAAACTCTTCTCTGGCTATTAAATGTTGTTTTTTCTATAAACTAATTGATCTTGAAAATAAGTTTACTTTAACTGAACATTCTCTAATCATTTTAATGGTGTTTTTCTTTTGTGACCCCTTATGTCACATTTTTGTGGTTTAAGAGTGTTTTAAGCCATTCCAACAGAACGCTCAGCTATATTCTTAAAATCTCTATATGACTTTTCATTGTTTTTAAGCTCAGATGAGATGCAATGTGACATTTTATAAGTTAAAACAAATCCTAGGTTTTAATCCTAAGTTAAAACTGTCATATAATTTATTTACTTTATATACATAATACCACCATCACATATTTTTATATATTAAAAAAACTTTAAAAGTGAAAGATAATACATTTAACTTTTAACTAATATATTAGTAAACTAAACATAAATAGAACACAATTAACTAAACATAGATAGAACACCTAATGAACATACCACATTTCAAAATATACAGTACAATATTACTTAGTAAAATAGGAAGGTCAGAGCAATTAGATAGGGGGTGGCCAAAGCAGTCAAGGTTGGGAATTTGAAAGAGAGGGATGATAGTGACTCTTCTTTTGACTAAATATGGGGAGGTGTCTGTTGCACCCACCCCACCAACTTTTCTAATGCCTGTGCTGTTACTGATAACCAAAGCCAATTCACATAATAGAAAGTAATAGCAAATGAAAATTTAAAGAAAAAAAGAATAACTTCACTACTTTAAACAAAGTTGTTAGTTGCACAAGAAAAATTAAAGTGAACTTTAATATTTTCGAAGATATAATTATCAACACTAGTTCTTATTAAAAAATAATAAATATCAATTATCATCAACTTCTACCAATAAAATGCACTTTTTTAAATGTTTAGATTATGTATTTATTATTTTTTCCACCATTATATTTAGTTATTAATAATTTTCTCAAACCAACACTAATTAGACACATACTGAAGCCCAAGAAAATACACATATGGTGGTACTTTTAAATTTATAAATAAAAAATACATATAAAACAAATAAAACTAAGTATCAACATCCACTCTAACTCACTTATTTTAATTTTATATTTAGGTAATCAGGGACAAACTCAGACCTTTTTTATTCCAAAAAATAATTATTATTTATTTTCTTTTGCTTTTTTATTAAAAATAAGAAAAAAAGCTTTAAACGAAGAAATTTCAGTAAATAACTAATATCAGCTGTTATAGTGTCTGTTATTAAATAAATAGGTCCAGATGACGAGATATATCCCCACATCATAATGCCAACTTTTCAGTATTTTTAGTGTTATGTTTATCCACAAACCACCAAACTCTTTGTTTGGTGGTTTGTGGATAAACTGCTTACCATCTGGATCCAAAAATATTAAATTTAGATGAGAGTGTCCACAAAATTTCTTCTTTGTCCATGCAGAATATTTACGACAAAACTCTTCTCTGACCATCATATGTTCTTATATGTTCAAAGAAATGAACCTGTCATTTCGAAAAGGGCACAAGTCCATTTACTAAAACATTTCAAAATCAACAAAAATATGATTTTTATTAAAATAAAAAAAACATAAATCATACAGAAATTTTTAATTCAAACTTATAAACTAACTGCTAAAAGTTTTGGACTTATGTCCTTTTCGAAATGACAGGTTCAAATGCCTTTTACAGCAAGACGTTTTTTCAAATCAAATCCTTTTCTTCAGATAAAACTAAACAAAGTAAAATTTTAAAATCATTGTTGCAGCACCGGTTTTAACTAAGGGAAGCTATCACATCCCACCTCCTCAAGTGGCTGAGAAAATTTCCGAATTAAATCTGGGTTTGTCACTAGTACTATCGCTTGTGTGTACCAAAAATATTTGCCAGAGGAAAGTCCTCCTGTCTAATAATATCCTGTTATATCCTGGTTTGATCTAAAATTGTACAATATCATTGAACCAGCAATAACCATCCTCAAAAAGATCTTTGCTGACACATACAATCCTATAACCACTAAATTAGTCCACCCCAAAACCACACCACGCCAAAAACCTGATGGATAAATACCTTTTTAAAAATCTGCAATGATTAAAACCTATCAACAATCCTTTGCTCAAAAAATATCTCCAAATTCTTTGTGATGGCAGCAGTGACCTCTATCTCCCACGCATTATGGAATCTCAGCAACCTTTTCTATGCAAGTTATCTGTTTTTTATCTGCATTCTTAGCTTAGTTTATTATCTAACAATAAATAAAATTGTATTACTATATTATATATTTTATATATATATAATAGATAAAATTGTATTATTATATTATATATTATTATATGATACTTTTTTTAATACCTTTAAAAAATATATACATTTATTAGGTCTTTCCAGACAAATGGAAAATAAGAAAAAAATTTGAGAACAACATAAACAACAAATGGAAACAAATTTTATTTAATTGATTATAGTCTCAATATTCTAAAATAACTATAAATTATGACAAAAATAACAAAACATCAGGCTATTTGAAGTGTCAAGAATCAATAATATGATTTTATGTTTATGTCAATAGTGATACTCAAGCGTGAAAAAAAATTGTATAGAGGAAAACAGTGTAAAAGTGTAGTGTAAAAAAAATAGTGTAAACAACATATCCAGGTTAGCTTTTAAAAAGAAATTTAAAAAAATTAGCTTATGAAATGAAAATTATGATTATAATAAAATTATGATTATAATAAATTTTTTTAAATTTATTTAAATCAACTATAATAAAATTATTTATTATAGTTGATTTTTACAAAACTATTTAAAAAAATCTTTTATTCCTTTGGCACCCATTAAAATACTTTTATTTTATATATTATTATAGAATACAATTATGAGTGCGCTAAGACAATCTTTAAAAAGTTGTTGCTTTCTATATCAACCTAATATATAGGCCTCAGCAGGAGTAAATAAGTGTACGAGCGATGAAATGCTTGTCAAAAATGGATTTGGTGGGCGATGCAAGCCATTCAAGCTGATAGTGCTTGTGTAGGCGATTGATTTTACTTTGCAATTTTCAAAGAAAATTTCCACCAAAATAATATGTACTTAAGGATGCAGTGTGGATCCATCAACAACTCTCTTGCATGCTTTCACTAAATCAGTCTATGCATGTATTGCCCACTACAGCTCTTTATTTCAATATGTTTTAAAAGTTAAAAAAATCAAAAACATACAATTTTAGCAAAATCAAAATATTTGCTAAAACCGTTGTTTTCAAAAGAATAAATATCTCATATTATTACTTAAGTCTGCTTTACATAAGCATGCTAGCGCTATATGCCATGTGAAAATCACCCATGGTCCTTTCATGTTTCAGTTCGCTTGGGGTTTAAAGCAAAGAAAATTTTTTTCAAGTTTATTGTTAATGATGATCTTAAGCTTACCCCATGTAAAACTAAATAGGTTTCTGAAAATTAAATTTCAATCTTTTTTTCTCTCAATAAAACTTCAATAAAACCCTAAGCAAATTAAGTATGGTAATTTAACAAAGTTTTTTGAATAAATAAGTTAGATCATTTCCACCTCAGCAAAAATTATTTCTTTAAATAAGCTGTTTTTTTTTTATGTTTAGAATGTTTAACTATTTTGTTTGAAAACATTGTACACTTCATAAATTTTTTTTTTAATAACTAAACTAACAACTTTTTTATAACACAACTTCAAATATAACTATTTCTTGTTTGTAATTTTTATTATAGAAATTGAAGCTTGTTACTTTCTTGGTCAATTAGAAGATGTAAATTAACTGTTTTCAGTATATGCTTGAGATAAAATGTCAAAAAAAATATATATATTTCAAAAACCTAGAAATAAAATAAACAGCCAATAACATTTTAAAAATTAAACTTATTTTGTGGCAATTTAGTTAATTGCAGTAGTTTAAAAAAATTGATAGCTTTAATTATAAAAAGCATATAATTTTATTTCAGAAACAAAAGTAACTTCTGACTTAAGTTTTAACTTCTTGCAACTTTATTGGAAATAAATTTGTTAAAAGAAAAATATAAAATTTTAAACATTTAATAAAATGATTAAAAATTAAAAATATGGTAGTAAATCTAGCTTTAAAAAATATCATGCACAAACAAATAAAAATATCATAAAACAGAATAAAAAAAAAAATCATTTCACATGTTTCATGACAAGCTTTTACCACATCAGTATCACATAAGTGAATATAGATATACCACGAATAACCAAGCATCTCCTTGTCACTGTATCCAAGAATGGAACTTGTTCTAATTTTAAAGTTATAAAATAAAATTTTAATAAACATAATTAAAAAAATTTAATTTATTTTAATCATAAAAATTTAAAACTAATTTTATTCAAATTTGAAAGTCAAAAACTTTTAAATATTAACAAAGCAATTTTTATCTGACAAAACAGTTACTAACAAAATGGCAAAATCCAATTAAACCCAAAACAAGAAAACCAAGTAAACAGAAAACATAGAATTACATCTTACATGTTATCCATTTCAAATATTTTCATGTCAAGACTGTGTTTGCTGATAAATGTTTTTCTATCTATAGGAAACTCAACTGATGTTGAAGTCAACAAGGGGTTACCAATTGCAAGTAAACACTGAGTGAAACCTTCATTTTGATCAAGTTTTGTTTTATAGTTTTTGATTGTCCCAGTGCAATGCACAACCTAAATACAGCACTGTCAACTTATAACTTATTTTAATAAAATAAAATAAATTAGAGAGAAAACCTAGGTATACAAGCATTAAAACTATGGTATTATATATTTTAAAAAATTTTATAAGTTCTTTTTAAAGGTCAGAGAGGAAACTACGTTTGAGGAGCTTATTCTTTTTATCTCTCTCAAACTTATAACTTTGAACAAGAACCTCAACATACAAAAACACTTTACAGAGAAACAAGCTAATGAGGCACTACCCAAGAATGTGTTGAGATTTTAAAACAACACTCAAGACAAATGTTTCACCACTACAGCATTACCAATAAACAGCATCACTAGCCTCGAGTAGAACTGAGAAATGATACCATTAAATAAAAAAATGATAATGATCTGATAATAATTAGCAATTCTTTACCACAGAAATAGATTTTTTTTTAATTACATTCACCTCCATAAGTGTTCAGAGAGAAGCCACTGAAGTCAAGGAAATTACCCATTTTACTTGAAACTCTCTTCTACCTCAAACTCCAAAACACAAACTATGTTAAACAAAGATTTGAACCTCAAACCACTTGATTGTGAGCCAAAATTTTTACTACTATAACATTACATTTTAAAGAGTTTTCTGATGCATAAAGGCTAATTTTAGTTAAATTAATGAACTGTGAATTATAAAAAATAAAAAACTTTTGAAATCAAAACCTCTCTATAAAATCTTTAAAATGTCCCTGAAATTATTTTATAGATAACTTACTCTGTAAGTTGATGCATTTATGTTAACATTTTTACCACGACTGGTCAGAGTTGACTTCATACGCAAGAAGAATGATCGATATGGGCTATTCTTGAGCTCATCACAAATTTCTAAAAACAAATTTTATTAAATTATTTTTATTCATTTGATTTAATAATAATATAATTATATTAATTAGCCAAGGCTTTTTTTTTTAACATGTATTTAAAGAGTTTTAAATAGTAAAAATGTATAAGCAAAATGAAAAATCTAAATCAAAGAATAACAGACATCAATCAAAAAAATAAATTTTTGAATTTTTTTATGTTACAACATAAGTATTTTTTATAAAAAAACTCAGTTTCTAAATCCAAACTAATATTTATTACAAAACACGCATGAAACTATTTAAATCTAGTGTGGCATGCAGTTAAGTGGGCATTTTCTAACAGTTGTTTTTTTTTTTTTAATGGGATTTAATATGTTGATATAAGTTTTATACTTTGGTGGAAATAAAATAAAAGTTCATTTTTGATAAATCAAGATTTACTTGAGAATCATCCATAAATTACGTAACGCAAACTTTCACAATAAACAAAACAAAAAAGATCAAAACTTTTCTCTCGCAGAGTCTTAATTTAAATAAAAAATGTTGATATAAGTTTTATAACTAAAAGCTAAAATACATTAAACAATCATGTTAAAACTAAATACTTAATTATGTTTAATACATTTTTTAACAACTTAAGGGATCTTTAATATAATAGTTAGATTATTATTTGCACTTACTAATTATGTATTAGGTAACCAAAAAAGTTCGTGCGGTTGTTGGTAATTGAATTGTTTTTAGCATTTTTTACAACACCCACATCGCACAAGGCAAGTAGCTTTGTTGCGTAATAGAACGCGTGTGTCACGCGCAGTTGCTGCATATATAGTGTAGGCTTGTAACGAGCTTACAGGAAAGGTTTTGTGTAAAGAAAGGATGGCAACCCAACCAACGATTATTCGATCTTGCTTACTTTACGAGTTCAAACTTGGAAGGAATGCAACACAAGCGGCCAAAAACATCTGCACAGCATTTGGAGAAGGTACAGTAAGTGAACGCACAGCACAGAAGTGGTTTCAGCAATTCTCTTCGGGAGATGAGTCCATCGAAGACCTGCCGCGTTCTGGACGCCCATTGTTGGTTGATGAGGATGAACTGAAGGACGCTGTCGAGTCTGACTCCAGCCAAACTTGCCAAGAACTTGCAGTGAGGTTTGCTGTGAGTGTTGAAACCATCCGCCTGCATCTGCATGCGATTGGGAAAGCGTGGAAGCTGAGTCGGTGGGTTCCGCACAAATTGTCGATCGACAACAAGAAGCAACGGCTTACGATCTGCACATCACTCTTATCACGCAACAATGTTGAGCCTTTTCTTGATCGTTTATTGACATGCGACGAAAAATGGGTTGTGTACAACAATACCAAGCGTTGCTACCATTGGTTGTCCCCCGATGACCCCATCCCAAAGGCACCCAAGCCCAATCTCCACGAGCGGAAGGTTTTGCTCTGCATTTGGTGGACTACAGCTGGTGTGGTGCATTACGAGTTGCTCCCAACAGGCCAAACCATTACTGGACTGGTCTACTCACCACAGCTGCAACGAGTTCACGACCTGTTGCTTGTAAAGCAGCCTGCACTGGTGCACAGGAGAGGAGTTCTGCTTCTCCACGACAACGCGAGACCGCACACCGCTCGCGTGACTCAGGACAAGCTCCAAAGCCTTGGTTGGGAGAGTTTGCCTCATCCACCATACTCGCCAGACCTCTCCCCTACTGATTTCCATTTTTTCCTTTCCCTGGGAAATCATTTAAAAGGACAGCAGTTCCGAGACCAGGACGCGGTTGAAATGGAGTTGAAAGCTTTTATAGACTCAAAGGACCAAGAACTTTTTAGAAGTGGAATAAATAAGCTTGTTTTACGTTGGGAAAAGGTTTTAGATGCTAATGGTGACTATTTTGATGAATAAATGTACTTACTTTTGTCGTTTTGTGTGTTTTTATTATATACGGAAAAACCGCACAAACTTTTTTGGTTACCTGATATTTACACATTTAATCATTTAAAGTAAAACTTGAAATCTAACCCTAATATAGGTTAACTTTTTTATTATGACCTTTTGAACTTTCAGGAGTTTTAAACCAATTGGGAAATACATCATACCATTAGACTTTCTAAACCCCTGATGTTTACATAAATATATCTTTCTTGATACACACTATCAGATAAACTATTCCCAATCTCCTTCTAAGATCACTGTTTCTTTTCTCATCTTTTAAAGCCTCACAAATACATCCATCTGTTCATAATCTTTTTTATTCTTTCCAAACAATTGACAGCATAAACTTTAATTCATTGTGCTTCTTCTGCTCCCCCAGCTGATTCAACTGCATCTCCAAGATATAACAAAAATTACTAACAGTCTATTTTAGAATAGATAAAGGAAAAACCATTATTATATTTCAAGAAGTTGAGTTTTGAAGGGTGTTTACCCTCAAGCTTAACAACAAGCTAAAAGGAACATTAATAACAGTAATAAAACATTAAAAACATAACAGCTTTTAAATGCGTTGAACAACACTTAATAAACATCTTTATGTAGTGCTTGTGAAGACTTTATACCACCTAATTCAAACTATTGTGACATTTGGGATCTTCAATTTTCATAACATAAATTATTTTAAAATTTCAGATTTGTTATTTGTTATAGTAAATTTATATGAAGTGTATTATGTTACAAGTATAAAATCTAGATATCAGACCTTGTTTTAAAGTGTTACGCTGCTGGCAATTTACATACAAGCTATTTAACGCTTTAAGCGATTTCTGTAAAGCAACTTTTTATTATTTTTTATTAACTTATTAAACAAAACTTGAAAAAAAAAAACATAAATATTTGTAATAAAAAACTTTGATTTATCATCTTGCAAGCACAAGAATTTATACAACTTTTATAGTAATAAAAAAAATTTACTTAAACTTATATTTAATAATAAAAATTAATAAGTTAATAACAAAAAAAATTATCTTTATATTATCGCTATCTATTTTATTTTTATTATGTTTTATGATAGTGACTGATTTATTCTTTGTTTTTTTCCGCAAAAATATTTTCACCATCTGGTAAATTTGATTTAATTCAACACCTTTTCAGACATTGTTATGAGATTTTGTTGTGTAACGGAAAAGCATAACGCAAGTAAATGTAACTTTACACTATAAAGATATTTACTTCGTTAAATGTTTAATTACGTCAGTTGCGTATTTTAAAGTACCACATTGTAATTCAATTCAATTTGAAACCACATTAAAAATCTTTATAAGTTTTTATCTTTATAAAATATCTTTAAATTAAACAATATTGTTATAAAAAAATAATAATAATAAAAGGGTCATTCCATGCCAAATGGACCAAAATTTTAGGGCTTTAACATGGACCTCCTCAGATTCTGATGAAACTTAGTGGGTTTGTTAATATCAATGAGAAAGGCAATTCCTAAAAATTTCAGCATAAAATCTTTTGTGGTTCATGAGATATGGTCCTTTGAAATTTCTGATTTTTCCAAAAATAAAAACTTCAGTAGCAAAAACATGATTTTCTCATACTTTGAAGCTCTATATTTTAAAAACAAAATTTCAAAAAACCTTCTAGTTTTTTTTTATTGTATACAACTCTAGACTTACTTTAATAAAACTTGGTCAATATCAAAACCTGCAGTTTAAGAAATGAAAAGAAATATTTTTTTAGTTTCTATATAGGATAGGCTTCTAAATTTTTAGAAATTTACTGATAAGATACAATTCATTGAAAAATTGTAGGCCTCTAAAAATGACTGCGGCTAAAACTTAGGAAAATGTGCCTCCACTTCAAACCACCGGTAACCTAGGATCAACACTGGTTTTAATAAAATTTTTTTTTCCTTCTAATTTAATAGACTTTATTACAGTGGTTTCAGAAAAAAAAAAGTGGGTTCTCATGGGAAAGTTACAAAATCAGAACAATGAAAATTACCCAAAATACATTAAAAACGATAAAATAAAGTTATTGTTATACTTTAGTTTGTATTATATATTGTAATACAAAGTATGTATGAATTTAAAAGTATTTTATAATCAGTACTAGAAATAAGTCTAGAATTAAATCTGAATTAAACTCAATTTTTAAATAGCCCTAGCTCTTTCCTGCCCCCCTCATCCCCTGATTATTTACTTTTTAACATTCACATTTTTTCCCAAAACTTAGAAAAAAATTGTAATAAAACTTAGAAAAAAATGTAATTGAACACTTCTCCTTATATGGCGTGTCTGGTTTTATGTCTGATGTATGAAGTGCCTTTATGCCCGAACACACTACTAAACATAAACATATAAAAACTGAAATTTAGTCTTTATATGTGTATGTGAAATGAAAGACTTTTAGTCTAATTTACCTAATACTTAATATCATGGCTATAAATTTTATAATATTTTTTTATTGTTTGATAGACATAGCATGGAAGATATCACCTTTAATCAGTGGCAAAAGGCCAACAAAAAACATGATATAGTTTCAGTCACTCTTCCTATGTATGATTTTATTGAAAAAAATGTAAAAGTGTTTGTATCATTTCAGATCATTTGCAACACAATATAAACTCAGTTCATTTTTTCATTTATGAAGTAATAAAACAAAAGAGCAGTTGCCTTACTTCAATTATTGCATTTATTTTTTAAGTTCAATCAACTATATCATGTTTTTTGTTGGCTTTTTGCCACTGATTAAAGGTCCTATCTTCCATGCTATTTCTATCAAACAAAGCAATAAGATACTCTTTTAGTGTGTTGGTATCTGGGCAGTTATTGAGGGCAGATATCTTATTAGTGTGTTTGGGCATAAAGGCACTTCATACATCAGACATAAAACCAGACACGCCATGTAAGGAGAAGTGTTCAATTACAATTTTTTTCTAAGTTTTGGGAAAAAATGTGAATGTTAAAAAGTAAATAATCAGGGGAGGAGGGGGGCAGAAAAGAGCTAGGGCTATTTAAAAATTGAGTTTAATTCAGATTTAATTCTAGACTTATTTCTAGTACTGATTATAAAATACTTTTAAATTCATACATACTTTGTATTACAATATATAATACAAACTAAAGTACAACAATAACTTTATTTTTATCGTTTTTAATGTATTTTGGGTAATTTTCATTGTTCTGATTTTGTAACTTTCCCATGAGAACCCACTTTTTTTTTTCTGAAACCACTGTAATAAAGTCTATTAAATTAGAAGGAAAAAAAAATCTTATTAAAACCAGTGTTGATCCTAGGTTACCGGTGGTTTGAAGTGGAGGCACATTTTCCTAAGTTTTAGCCGCAGCCATTTTTAGAGGCCTACAATTTTTCAATGAATTGTATCTTATCAGTAAATTTCTAAAAATTTAGAAGCCTATCGTATATAGAAACTAAAAAAATATTTCTTTTCACTTCTTAAACTGCAGGTTTTGATATTGACTCATCAAAAATCAACTTTTATACTTGCAAACAATTTTTTCGGTTTTTTAGGTAGCCATTATGGAGAAAATATGACATTCAAGAATTCAATGTCAAAGTTTTATTAAAGTAAGTCTAGAGTTGTATACAATAAAAAAAAACTAGAAGGTTTTCTGAAATTTTGTTTTTAAAATATAGAGCTTCAAAGTATGAAAAAATCATGTTTTTGCTACTGAAGTTTTTATTTTTGGAAAAATCAGAAATTTTAAAGGACCATATCTCATGAACCACAAAAGATTTTATGCTGAAATTTTTAAGAATTGCCTTTCTTATTGATATTAACAAACCCACTAAATTTTATCAAAATCTGAGGGAGTCCATGTCGGACCTTGGTCCAGCAGTTGGCATGAAATGACCCAAAATTCAAACGTTGTTTAAAAAAATAAATTTCCTTATTTTTAAAAACTTAAACTTATTTAAACTTATTTTTTTTTCTCTTTAAAACATTTGACTTATGTTTATATATTTTTTTCAAATGAGGGGGTGATGCTTATAGCTGAATTTCTTCAAGGCCAAAAAACAAATAAAAACTATCAGCATTTTTTTTTTTAACATTTCGGCTTTAACTAAATTTTTGCTTACTACTCATAAACTAGTTAATCATTTCTAATCGACGTTCGTTCTTTGGTCAATTCAAAAAATTAATGCTAAAGAAAAAACTTGTTAAAAAGCAGTTTCAAAACTGAAAAATTCTTCTTTTTATAAATTTTTTTATATAAAATTTACTAAAAAAATTCTCTAAAATACTTTTAATAAATCTAATAATTTTGCCTACAGGCTTGATTATGGTTTATCTGGCAATGCATTTATATACAGTTATAAGTGAACTAAGGGATTGTCCATAAATTATGTAACAAACTTTCACAATAAACACAACAAAAAAGATCAAAAGTTTTCCCTCACAGAGTTTTAATTTAAATAAAAAAAATCAAAATATTAATTTTAATGTTTAAGTTTAATTATCAAGTATTTTTATTATTAAGTTATTAACATTAAGTTTAATGAAAATTGCTGCGTAAAAGAGCTTAATATCTCCTACTTCTGTTTATTAAATATATTTTGTGTTGCGTAATTTATGGACAATCCCTAACCACTTTTATATATTATCTCTTTCGTAACAGAATAAAAAAAAATTATTGATTTGAAACTATAAATAAATAAACAAAATAGTCTAATGTAACACGAACATTTTAAAGTTTGAATTAAATTTTTTTTTAAAAATTTTCTTTTCCTTAACATAATTTGGAAATTAATGTTTTCCGCATAAACTATTTAAAAAAACTGTTTAATTAATTTAATTGAAAAAAGATTTGGCATTATGTAAATGGCTTAACATGAAGGTGAAATCACCACTTTGTATGCAAAATTCAAATAGCATAATGCTTCTAAACAAGGCCTGCTTTGTACTTATTTAAAGGATCTCAAAATGCTGAAACAAGTTGTGTTTATATTAAAGTTAATGATTTTTAAAAATGCTCGGGCTGAATTTTTTTGATTAAAACAGAATAACAAACGTATCAAGAAAAACTAACTAACTTTGTAGTTTTAGTAAAAGCTCACATTCTCAATTTAAGTGTGATTTTCAAGTCTTTAAAACATACAGGCATTTTTCAACAGAATCTACAGACTTTATAATTTATTCAAGTGTGTTTAATTCCAAAGAGTTTTATTATATGATATTATTGTAAAACTTTGATAAGAAATCTAGAAATTCTTTATAATTATTTTTCTTAATGAACGATTTGTCGCATCAAAATTATGAATAAAATCTTTTTGATATTTTAAGCAATTATTGGTATAATTTGGTTTTGTGCTATTTTTAATGTTATTAAACAATAATAATAATAATAATGTTATTAAATCTTTATCAAGATTTTTTTTTTTTAATTTCTTTTATTGTTCAACTATATAAAAGTATTTATTTGTAACAGCATTTATTTGTAACTTTTTTTTACTTTTTTTTGTCCTATTTATATTAGCTGATGTATGTACACTCCACTGCGACTATGGCTATATTAACTGCACATTGATGCACTTATTCTATGAAACTATAAAAAATAAGAACAAATTATGAACATAACTATAAATAAACAATAATAATAGTTAAAAATATAACTACTTTCTAAAATAAAAAGAAAGTACCCAATAAAGGGTTTGTCTGCCATGTCTCTAAATCAGAGCAATATAACATCCAGAGCACAGCGATAATATGTAATTTACTTGAAAAAATTAATGAATTCATAAGAAACAATTATTTTTTTAAATGTATAGTAAACATTAAACTTAAGAATTAAACATATTTGAATAAATAATAAAGTCAGTAGTTTAACAAAAAAATAAAGTGGTTACATTTTAAATATTTAAAAATCACACTGAAATGGAGAAAGCAAGCTTGGACTAAAACTACAAAGTTAGTTTTAGTTGGTTTACCTTTATTATTTTGTTTTACTCAAAAAAGGCTCAGCCTAGACATTTCTTTAAAACATTCTCTTTAATATGAATACAACTTGTCTAGGCACTTTAGGATCCCTTTAAAACAACAACAATTTTAAAGGCATAATTTAAAACATTTAAGTTTTTAAATAAAGAGTTAAAGTAGGAATTCTTTAAAGTAGGTATTCTTTAAAGTAGTCTTTAGGGGGAACCTAACAAAAACCAGACTAAACAAATTTAGTCAAAATTTTTATTGGTTGATTTTAAAATTTCTCAACATTTGTTTCAATCCTTTAGTTACCATTTTTTTAAACATATTTATAATACTTGAATTAATTGGTATTTAAATCAAAATTAAATTAAAACATAAGTTTTGACTTTTATTACTTTTAAAGTGGTAAATTTATTGTTTTTTCCAGGTTTTCACAATATGATAAACAGCTTTTTATTAAAACAGTGTTCACAGTTTTTAATTAATTGAGAATTTGAAGTCCAGAAGCTTTTTCAATATTACAAATTATCATATTGAAAAATTAGTAATAAAAAAATACTTTTCTTGGGATTCTGCAAACATGGTGCTGCCTCAGAACAGAACAAGCCATCAAATATTTCCATATCTTCAAGAGGAACTTGACCACCTATTTGTTCAGCTAATGTAGTTTGATCACATGGTTGCACATACTTATAAAAGCTGTCACCCATCATATCTAACTAAACAGCAAAAAAATATTGAAACCAATCATTAGTAACACTAAAACAATTCAAAACATTAAAACACATAATTTTTCAATTTTATTATAATCAAAGTTAATTGCATTTACCTAAAGCACGCTTCTTTAAAATACCAACAATTTAATGGTAGAAATTTATTTATTGCAACAAAATCATTTGATTAGCCTTTTACTGCTATTTATCAGTTTATTTATACCATACATTTAAGTAATGATTACTTAAAAGTATGGCAAAAATAAACCGATAAACATTATAAAACAATCAATCAATCTCTATATAAATAAACTTAATTAAAACAATAAATTATTTATAAAAATATTTTAACTTTTTGAGTCATAGGAACAAAAAA
Organism: Hydra vulgaris; assembly: GCF_038396675.1. Lineage (NCBI taxonomy): Eukaryota > Metazoa > Cnidaria > Hydrozoa > Anthoathecata > Hydridae > Hydra > Hydra vulgaris. Next base: position 21,403,596 of record NC_088931.1, read on the forward strand.
TATTGCAAAGATTTTCATAAGTTTTTTTAAACTGAATGTTAACAAATATTAGAGAAATAAAGATAATTATTTATATAATATTGAATATTATTTATGTTTTAGTGATAATAAATAATATCATTTATAAAAATTAATAACAATATTATTTAAAAAAATTAATAACAATATCATTAAAAAAATTGAATAATATTTGTGTGTTAATAAATGCTAGAAAATCTTACTTGGTTTAATCCAAGATTTTCTTTAATATTTGGAGAAATATACAAACATTGACCATCTTTATTTAAAACAAAAATAAAGCCCCCAAGAGCTTGTGGAATGCATGCATTAAAATAACTAGAAGTATTTTGTTCTGGTGTTATAGTTCCTGTACAATTGCAAAATGAAAAAATATATATACTTATAAAAAACGATTACTTAAGCATATTACCCATCATACTAATTAACTTCAAAAATATAAATATTAACCTATAATTTGCTTTAAGACATGCTTTATCTTAATAAAGCTATTTGATAAACGCATTGTACAAAGTCGATCAAGATTTTCAGCAACTCCTTTAGGAAGTGGCAACTGACAAGCCAATTCACCAAACTCTCCATTTTGTTTTCCTCTACGCTGACGAGCAGCATCTCTAGATTTATTTCTTTTTGATTGTTCCATACCAACAAAGTAACATTCCACAAAAAAGTTTTTTAATTAATATTTAGTTAGATTACACTATATTAAATGTCCAACTTTTATATAAATAATGTAAATTGTTAGCAAATAATAACAAATCTGATGACAACAATAAAATGTAGTTTTAGAAATTATTTCTACCTAGCTTTACTGAATCAATATTTACAAGACCTAGTTAAATAAAACGACAAAAATATTTTTTATGATGATATTAAATATTATGGTTACTTATTTTCTAAACATAATAAAAAAAAATTTTTTAAAACACATAATAATAGTTTTATTAAAAACAATAAAACAAAACTTTGTTATTGTGTTTTAAAAATCTTCTGGACAATTATTTTATAACCGTACGATTTACAATGTCCATATTATTGTTATGATTGTCCTAAAGATTATTTTTTAAAACTTTCAAGTTGTCAAACTATGCACTTAAATCATAACATAAAGGAATTATGTAAATAATAAATAGGTTATGTTTTTTGATTAAACATTTACACAATATTTTACAATTTTGGTAATATTACAATTTTACAACTTTGCTAATACACTTTGTTTTAAAATGTATTGTGTGTGAATATATATATATATATATATATATATATATATATATATATATATATATATATATATATATATATATATATATATATATATATATATACATATATATATATATATATATATATATATATATATATATATATATATATATATATATATATATATATATATATATATATATATATATATATATATATATATATATATATATATATATATATATATATATATATATATATATTCACACTCAACTTCTGTTGTAGTTGGCGTTGCAACATTAGCTTTTAAGATTACGACTCATTATTGATACAATCTAATTATTTAAATGATTAATATAAGTTGCGTAATCTTTTTAAGTCGATTATAAACTTTACAGCAATAACAATTTATTGTAACAACATTAAATTTAAAGAAAGGCATAACTATTGTTATTTTTCGTAGTGATAATCCTGAAAGTATTTAAAAATTTAGTAATATAAAAATAAATGTGGTTTTGAATCACTCTTTGCAGATTAGTTTTTTTAAAGCACTACACAACTTACACTTTTAATACATGTTTAAAAAATTTTAAATCACAAAAACACTCGATTGCAACCAATGCGTCTCTGTTCTCGTTTTGATAAAAAAAAATTAAAAAAAAAAAAAAGATCGTGGTTTTAGTGAGGCCGTTTAAGCGTTTTAATCGGTTCCTAATCTCGGCGGCCATTCAAAGTTATCGTTTTTGACGAACATTCGATGGTACATATGTTTTACAAAAAAAAGTTTGTAATACCATTTTTTTATAGTTTCTGCCAACTATTTATTTATTTGGCAAATAATTTTTTTTTAAATTTTTCAATAATTAATAATGAGTTCAGAGCTCGTTACCAAACAAAAAATATTTAAAGCCGTACTAATTTTGATAAGATGACTGAGTGTAGTAAATGTCGTAAAAAATATAAACAGTGGAAGTTTAACATAAGCTCTTCTTTATGCTAATTGGATAATATTTAGTGAAAAAAGAAATGTTAGTGAAGCATATGTGATCAAGGATATCGCGTTATCCCTAATACATGCTAATAAATACCGCGTGGTTGTTAAGAAAAGGATTACTTCTGAGGCAAAATTTTTTCAATTAACACCAAAAAGGTCATTATATATAAGTATTTTTCAATCATCACTAGTACATCTACAGCTGATTTGTCGATGTAATTGTAAAACAATTTTGAATAAACAATTTATCTCTTTTCACCATATTTGCCGACCTATGAGTAGCAGATATATTTATGAAACCTTTTTTTTTATTGTTAATATATATATATATTTTTTTTACAGTTAATTTCGTAGTTTTACAGTTAAGTTCGTAGTATTAAAGCTTTTATACATTCAAAATTAAACAAATTATATATATGGGAGCAAAAAAGAAATTCAACGTATAAAAGTTAATTATTACAAATTTTCATAAAATAACAGTCTTATAGTTGAAAATAAAAGTACAAAAAGTATTTTAAAAGATATCTTTAATAAATTTGTAAAATATTATTTTTAGTTAATTTTTGAAAGCAATATGCACGATATGTAATTTTAAATTGTTAATGTTTAGTTTTGCATAAAGATTCAATTAAGGTGCCTGTGGCGCGCAAAGTAAATTTAAAGTTAGGTTTCATTTCATAGAGATCATGAAAAATTGAAGGACATTGTTAAAATTTACTTTTATACATAAGATATAAAATTTTAAATATGTTTAGCTAATATAATTGATAAATATTGATACTTTAACCAAGTTAATATTTATACTCAAACCAAGCACATTACTAATGAGGACAGGGGTGGCGCCAGCATTTTATGGTCTTCGAGATATCTAAAACATTTATATATTTATACATAAGTATAAATATATAAATGTTTGGGGTGCAAACCCCAAACATTTATATATTTATACTTATGTCAAATAAGGATGCTTTTCAAAAATTGCGATGATTGGAGCCAGGAACAAAAAACCCCAAAATTTTAGCCCCCCCCCTCCTGCCTTGAACGTGAAAGCAACTAGTTGATGATATATTTATTGAAATATTTTCAACTTGACTTATATTCATCGAGAAATTTTTAGTTTCGTAGTATAATTTCTCAGCGTTCAAAAACTATGACCATGTAAAATTTGATACCCCTAAAATTAAGGAGGTTTAAGCTTTATATGGTCATACTTTTTGAACGCTAAAATATTTTACAATGAATTTAAAATTATTGATGAATATAAGTCTTTGTTTGACATAATTATAAACATATAAATGTTTGGAGTTAGCTCCATGTCTGGGAGATAGATATCTCGAAGACCAAAAAATGCTGGCGCCACCCCTGAATGAGGATATAAATTACTGAAACGAGCAAATAAATGTCTTGTGGGAAAATACATGTCTAATCTGACAAAGTGGCTATGAGTTAGCATTAACAATGATTAACGGCAAAATGTGCAATGCTGCAACAAAAATGCTGCGGATATTGCAGTTAGTTTATTTATTTTTGAATAATCTAATTTTTGAAAGTTTTGCGACTGATTTTGTACAAGATCACGTTAAAAAATAGCAGCAAGCGAGAACGCAAGTAGAAAACTGTTATAGGATAAAAAGCACAAGTTTAAAAAAGATTTTGAAATGAGCTTAGATTAACGACGCGCCCAATGCAAAGAGAGCAGTAATGGAAACACCATTAAAGAATTTTTCAGTAATTCAGAAACAGGCGCAAACATCAACCGTTAAAAATATTGTATTAAAGCAATGAAAATAAATTAAATAATTTATTTTATATATATTGTATATAGATATTATATATTTTATATAGTCTATTCCTTCTTTTGATTCACAATTATATCTTAAATTTATAATTTAGTTTTTTTCCCTAAAAACAAACTACTGCTTGTTTAAAATGAATGCAACACGTAAACAATTTTACTGTGGAGATAAGACACGTAAACAATTTTACTGTGGAGATAAGACACGTAAACAATTTTACTGTGTAGTTAATTACTTAGATTTCCAAAATATTTACGGAGAGGCGTATTCATTTTACAAAGCGTAACGAAACTCCAAAATCTTTACATTTTTTTAAATTTAAAATATTAAAAACTCTTTTTAAAAAATATCTAAATAAAACTAATACCAAAAAAAAAAAAAAAATAAACATTTAAGTTAATTAAAATAAAGTTTAAAATAACGTTTAATGATAATAATAAAATAACGTTTTTACGTTAAAAAAAAACTATATATTTAAAAACTTTATTTAAAAAAATTAAATAGAAAATTTTGATTTAATGTCTTGATATACTAAAATATAGGGAGAGTTTACTTGAGAAATGAGAATACAGCCCCAGAATTTTATTAGACCTAACTGTAAACAGTTTAGTTTAATAAGGGAGAAGATGAAAAGGAATATTTTCAGACTTTAAGAAGTAAACTTAAAAAGTAAAATAAAGTAAGATCAACATTACAAATTATTTTCTAGCCGTTAATATAGTTTGTCAAACTAGCTAGGGGTTATATATATATCGCTCAGTGACGGATTCGGGGGGATGGGGAGTATTAATACTGATGTTAATTATTATATATTATCTGTATTTTAAAATTTTTATAGTTTTATAACAAAACTGTATGCTGCTCACTAATAAAAAATTTCTATTACAATAAGATTATAAATAGTAGTGACTGTTCAAATAGCTTTAAATGTCGCGTCACAGCAGAATTGTATTTAAAACGTATTAATTCTGAAGTTATATTGTCCTAAAGTTATATTGAAGCGTTAAATTTTGTTTTTCATTCCACCAAATAAAAAAAAAACAGTGCATCTTTTCTCTAGAAATATAAAGGATGCAATCGAAATTGAATTCAGTAATAAATCTTGCGGTTTTTCTCTGACAATTTAGTTCTAACGTTAGATCGCTTGATAATAATGTAGTATATTTTTATAATATGAAAAAGTTTTAAATTGAGATGGAACAGAATATAAACATTTGTCCAAAAGTATTTTGCGTTAGTGTGTTATATTGTTACATACCACAGTGGGCCAGAATTCACTTTTACTGGACAAAGTTCATAACTAAATTTTATAATAGGGCTATATTCATTAAAATTAGCATGAGTACTAATATCAAGTCTGCGCTTTTTATGAAGGTAAAAGTTTTTATTTCGTTGCTATGGATACCTTTTCGTTGCTATGGATACCGTAATATTTTGCTTAGCAACAACCTATTTTTGGTATTTGCAGATATTTTACGAGTGCTATATTCACTAAATTTGGCATGAGTTCCAATATGAGATCACATTTCTTATAAAAGTAATAAATTTTTATTATTTAGTTGCTATGGATACTTATATTGCTTAGTTTCTAGATACTTTCCTTTGTTGCAAAGGGGTAAATTGATTTTTGACTAAATTTTATCGGATTTTCGACCCACCTGTGTTGAATAACAATTAATTATTTAGGTAAATAATGGTTTAGCAATAATAAAAACAAAAAATTGTGGAAGAAAATAATGTCAACATAAAAATTGTAAAACATCTGAAGGAAATGTTATATGATTTTTAGGTGTGATGTTGATTAATGCAGTGATGAAATAATAGGATCACTGGAAACTAGGAGTCTATTGATTTGATCAGTATTTGTTGCTCTACTGTCTGTTTTTCGGCTGAAATTTTCGCGATAAGATTTTAAGTGTTTATTTCTAGCCTCATGAGCTTCCTCTAACATAAGTTCGATGGATAATGTACGGCTTTTAATTATGTGATGCCCATGTATCAATGCTTTATGAACTGATTAAGCCATATAATACCGTGGATAAAGGGACACATATAATCTAACAGTGTCAAAGCAATAATCAGTCTATTTCATATCCTGAAGAGAGTGTTACCAAGATAATGTAAAATCTGAATAAAAGGTTTTGATACTTTTATAAATGCTTTGGCCAGTAGTATCATCAAAACCTTACACGTGAGTGTCATTGCTTTTGTTGCTTTTTTGTTCAATATTGAGTGCCTCAGCCCAGGTTCCTTGCAGTTGTTTCATTGTCTTTTACTGACAACTAAGTGTTCATTATAGTATCATTGACAGTATAGTCTGCAGATTTCCAGATTTCTGTAAAAACAACTTTAATGTAAAAATGGATTATTGCTATGCAAAATTAGCAACCAAGTTGAAACATAAATAAAATCTGAACGGGGATTTATGGGGACGAGCAATCAATGAAAACTCGATTGAAGCATCATATAGTTTAAATAAATATAAGACAGCACACGGCAAATTGTGCTAATTATTAGTTATAGTGCGGCAAAAAGTATATTTCTTTAAGATTTTTTTTTAATCTGGGATTTTCAAAGTATAACTGAGATAGCTATGACAAATTTTATTTCACACAATTGTTTTTCTTATCTCTAAATTTTTTTTCTTTTAAAAACGTAGATGTAATTAAAATATCACACAACGTTGATGACACCAGAATTACTAATTTATATATATATATTTTTATTTTTTTTAAATTTCAATATTTAAATGCTCAGGGCCCTGTTAACTAAGGGATTTAATAAAAATAAATTACCAATAAATTTCTCCTAATATATATAGATACTAAAATTATATAAGTTTTTAAGATTAGACAACAAAAATTTTTACCATTTTGTCTACATATTGGCCCACTGTGCATACCTAAAACTGTTTACACCAATAATAGTATTTTCATTTATGCTGATGTTCCCCAACCTAGCCTATTTGTGAAGGCAATAGGATTTCTCCCAAAAACTTTGTTTTGTTTTTGTGTACGTCACAAAATTTGAATCTATCTATAATCACGGGGTAAAATACGTCACTGAGTAAAATAATTAAATATTTAGTATTAATATTGTTTAATTTGACAAAAATAATTTAGTATTTTTAGTTGATAAAAAGTATCGCCGGTTTTATAAATTTTTTTCCTAATAGTTTTCATTAATGTCTTTACGGATTGTCAACAAATTACGTAACTTACTTAAAACTTATTTGATGATAGAAGTAGATCATTACACATTTGCGTAGGAGATCATTACACTTTTGCACGATGGTTTTACTGGGCTTAGAGAGTTATTTTAATTTTTGGTTAAATTAAAGACTCTGCGAGGGAAAACTTTTAATTTTTTCTGTTGTCCGTAGCCCTATCCTATAAAGCGAATTTACAATGTAGTATTTTATATATTGTAAAAATTTTTATAGGACTGTGTAATTTTACAATGCTACATTGTAAAATTACACAGTCCTATAAAAAATTTACGGCGATTTTTTGTGTACAATTTTACAAATATTTAAACTACAATTTTACACTATCCGATAGGCGTGTTACACACCTGAAGTTACTCTAACAGGAAATTCTTGTTAGAGTAACTTTAAAGTAATGTAAATTATAATACAAAAATTGTGTAATGTTATAAAGTTCTGCTTTTGGTTTTCCAGAATTGTATTAAAAATTATTCAAAGTTGCCAAGAATTTATATCACAATGAAGTAAAACTGTAATTAAACCCAAGATGGCTTTTTTTTTAATTTAAAAGTAAATTTAGCAGTAATTACAATCAAAAATGACACTATAAAACAAATTCTTGTTGTTAAAATACAAACTTTTTTTTTGATTAGCCCTGTAAAATGAACAGTTCTGAGTCAGATTAGGGTTCGACGATTTTGGTAACTTCCAAAACAGTTACTTTTAGTTACCGGTAACTGCGGTAACTTGAGAGTAACATAAGGTAACTTGAGCATAACTTAAGGTAACTTGAGCGTAACTTAACTACTTAATTAAATAATTGGGTAACTTTTAATTTAAAAAAGTAAGTTAAAAAAAATTGACAACTTTTATTGATAAAATGTGAGAAGAATTTACACTAGCAATAACACTCGCGCAGATTTAGTTTGTCGCTTGCATACAAAAATTGAAAAACATTTTCATTATCAAAAAAGGAGAAAAAGTCAAAAATTAGTTCCTCGCAAGAAAGAAAGATATATATATATATATATATATATATATATATATATATATATATATATATATATATTATTACGCTCCTAATAGTTGTTAGTTGAGCACTCTATATTTGTATATTCAACAATAGATAACATCCAGTTTGATTATTCTCTTAAAAACATACCCACAACGGGAAAAACAAATTATAATATCAAATTAGTAGAAAAAATAGAAAGTTTCATAAAAAGAGTTCGTTGGAAAACTCATTTTTTTTCTGAAAAACGAACAAAACAATGAAACAAACGATAATTACGGTTTTAAATCAAAACTAACACCCCCTCAATGTACCGAGCTAAACGACTTTGAAAATGACCTTTTAAATTTAGTCAAATCTATTAAATTCAGAAACATAAACGATCAATTTCAAACAAAAATAAAAAAAGATATCCTTAAAATTGTAACCAGCAAAGAAGTTCACGTATTTGCTGATAAAACCAATAATCTATATAATGTCTGCTGAAAGTCAAAATAAACTGATGAACGAAAATGTTACAAAAACCTATAAAAAAGCACCGGATAATTTAGAAAAATCAGTCAACCTAGAAGCCAACCAAATAGCTTTAAAACTAAATTTAAATAACCGAATTGAATACCTAGCAAAATCTCCAGCATTTATCACCTTAAAAGACCATAAAAAAAACTTTCAATCAAAACCTGCTTGCCGTCTCATTAACCCGGCAAAAAGCGAAATCGGAATAATAAGCAAAAAAATCTTAGACATTACTAACACATACTTAAGAAACAGCCTAAAAGTAAACCAATGGAAAAATACCACCGACGTTATTAATTGGTTCAACGGCATAGAAGACAAAAATAGTTGTTGCTTCATCCAATTCGACATAAACGAATTTTATCCATCTATAACTACAGAAATATTTAATAAAGCCGTTTCCTTTGCAAAACAACACACCACAATAACAGGCAAACAACTTAGAATTATAACACATAGCCGAAAATCCCTCCTCTACTTCAACAATAACACATGGATAAAAAAATTGAACCATGAATGTTTTGATGTAACAATGGGCAGCTACGATGGCGCTGAAATTTGCGAACTTGTAGGGATCTACATTCTCAACGAATTATCTAATATAATTATAAAAACCGACATAGGGCTTTACCGTGATGATGGCTTGTTGATAATACGCAATTCTAACGGCCAAGAAATGGAGCGAATCCGAAAAAATATAATCCAAAAGTTTAAAGACGTTGGATTTCAAATAGACATAAGAACAAATCTTAAATCAGTTAACTTCCTTGATCCTTAAATCCTTAACTTTCAATTTAGCCCAAAACACCCATAAGCCTTTCAAAAAACCCAACGATAATCTTCAATATATCCACATATCTTCTAATCACCCACCACAAATTATTAAACACTTACCTACTTCAATATCAAACAGACTATCACAAAATTCCTCCAGCGAAGTTATATTTAATCAATCTAAAAACGAATATGAACAAGCACTAAAAAATAGCGGATACAAAAACTACTCCCTCAAATATCAGATCAAACAAAAAATATCCCAGAAAAATCGTAAACGCAATACCATATGGTTCAACCCCCCATTTAATAAAAACGTCTCCACAAATGTTGCAAAAATGTTCTTGTATTTACTAGAAAAAAACTTCCCTAAGACACACAAACTTCACAAAATCTTAAACAGAAACCCTGTAAAGGTTTTTCTATATTTACAGTTGCACTGAAAATATAGAAAAAATTATAAAAAACCACAACAAAAAAATTATCTTCCCTAGAATTGAAAATAATGATCCAAAATGCAACTGTCGAAACAAAGCAGAATGCCCCCTGAATGGTAAGTGCAAATCAACAAATATTATATATAAATGCATCATCGCAGCAAAAAACCAACCCAGCAAAGTTTATATAGGATTAACGGAAGGTGAGTGGAAAACCAGATACAACAACCACAAATCATCATTCAATAATATTAAATACAAAAATTCGACCGCCCTATCAAACTATGTCTGGGATTTAAAAAACAATTTTAATGAAACCCCTATGCTAACATGGTCTATTCTCAAATCAGTACCCCCCTACTCAAATATTTCCAAAAGATGCCCACTATGTCTGTATGAGAAATTTACTATTATATCATATCCAAAACCTGAAGAACTAAATAAGAGAACCGAAATTATATCAAAGTGCCGCCACGAAAATAAATTCTTATTAAAAAATTACAAAGCTCGCTACAAACCTGACTAACAACTATAAATAAAAATAACAATACTAATCTGCTCCATATATCTCTAGGCTAACTAATAAATTACTCACATACACAGCTTTTGTAATATATTTCATAATATTATGTATATCTTTATATCAATTTTAATTCTTATTTTTATTTTATTATTTTTTAATACACAAATAATACACATTAACACATAAAAATATTTTAAACAACATTAAACATATAACTATTTCACAATTATTAGCCAACTATAAACAAATTAATAATATTATTAACCTAACTACTAATCAATTTCCATCCCGTAACGATCTAAAATACAAATAAACCGTAACGTCCACTAAACAAATCGTAGCAAAATTAAACTTTTACTACTTGCCTGATGATTGTGATAACACATGAAACTCAGAGTTGCAATATTTGTATACCTTCCTTGTCTAATAAAGATGAACTGATGTAAAGAAAAGCTAACTTTTCCACATTTTCATTTAATAGTCTGTTTCTTTTCTTTTCATGAATGAAATTATATGTGCTCCAAACACTTTCACTAGAAGCAGAAGATGTCGAAACTGTGAATAACCTGATTGCAATTTTAGATAAATTTGGAAATTTGCTTTTTCCAACAATTGCCCAGTATTGAAAATTTGACATTTAAAAAATTTCTTCTTTGATACTGTCTGACATAAAAACAAATTGTGTTAAATATTTATTCAACTCAAAAATAGCTAAACTAATTTCTTCTTCAAAAATCATAAAAAATTGTACATTTTTTTAATTGTTTCAAAGTGTCTAATTTACCTGAACCAATCATGTCATCACTAGCATCTATTGGTGATAAAACAAATGCAAATCCTATAGATTCTGTATGGATAAAGGCCCACTTTTCATATAACAACTTGACAATTATTCCTGAATCTAAATCATATTTTTCAAAATGACAGAGGAGCCTTTTAAAATCATTGTAAATGTTTGCTAAATCATAATTATCATTTTCAAATTTTCCAATTATATTATTTGGAAATTCAAGCATGGTTGATAAGCTTTTGACTTTTTTCCAAAACTCACAATCAGAAACAATTTTTATAAACAATTTTTTTTTCTCTGATTCTTTAATATTTGACAAGTGATCCTAAATTAAGAGTTCAATAATAAATTTAGCATTCTTTAATTTTGATAAATTATAATGAGTATAACAACGAATGTCAACAGGAATCACTAAGGTATTTTGAATTCTATACTGTTTTTTAAATTCATTAAACCTATATGAAAGCAATTGTATTCTTTTTATAAATAAGACAGCTTGTAAAGCGGATGTCATTGTTTCTTTAAAATAATCCAAAGAAATTATATCTTTTATGAGTGGATTAATAATATGAGCAGCACATCCATTAGTAAAAATTTTAGGAAACTTACATTCAATAATATTCCATGCACTTCTCATTGAACTTGTGTTAACAGTTATAATTGAAACACATTTATCACTTCCTAATTCTTCTACAAACTTTAAAATACCTTCAGCAATAGTTTTTCCTGTTTGAGAAACACCACTAGTGTTTATAGATTTTTTTTAAAAAAGGTTGTTTTCCAGGAATTATGATAACATAGTCTACAAGGTAATCATTTCGTATATTTGACCAACCATCACATGTAATTGAAAAATAAGGACCTTTGCTTATCAATTTTAAGAAAATATTGTAATACTTTTCATACTGATTCCTCAGAAGAGTAGTTCTAATAATTTTTTCTGATGGCATATGGTTTAAATAAAGCACCTATAAAGTTTTTAAAAGCTGAGGAGTTTATAACATTAAATAGAATTCCAGTTCAAAAAATAAAATTTGACAATAATTCATCTATTGCAATTGGTCAGATTTGCTTAAAGTGTCCATCCAATTTATTATGGTAGCATTTTTATTAAATTCTTTTGGAATATCAAATCTTTCACTTTGTTGACTTATCAAATTAACACCAATATGTTGTTTACTTATACCAACTTTATTATTTACAGGTTTATCAAAAAAAAACTGTTTTTCTTCATCAGATATACCAGAACAATTAGCTCTGTATTGGCTGCTAATTTATCAGACGACCAACAAACTTCAATGCCACAAAGAATGCATTTTCCTCTTTTAGTGAAAATACTCCTGCTTTTAAGATATCTTTCGATACATATTTTAGCTTTCATCTAAATCAATGTTAAATAACAGTAAAACGTGACTTTTGAACTCAGTGAATTAATACTAATTCAACAACAACGTGATGATTTTATTTATATAAACACATAACCAACAATTTAACACTTTTGTTGTTATATAAAACTTATTTAGCTCTAAAAGACTTAATATTTTACTTAAACTTTTATGTAAAATTTTAATATTTACTTAAAAACTAAATGTATATGAAAATGTTAAATTTCTGAGCATTTTGAGGTGCTGCAAACTAAACTTCAATTTAAAGCACCTCGAAATCTTAAGCAATTTAACACTTTTTTATACATTCTGTTGTTAAATAAAAATATAACAATCTTACATCAAAAATACTTTAAACTAAAACACTTACTTTTGATATAAATCCTTTATATTAAACGCTTATAGTAAAACACTTGTAATAAATGTAATAAAGATATAAAATATAAAAACATGTGCTTTAAGAACATCCACTTAATTAGCTATATTTTAATATTTTAACGCCCTCGCTTTGATCTTTTTGGAAGTAACCGGTAACTAGATTTAAGCTACCGGTACATTACTGGTAAAGAACCGGTTAGTAACATTACCGGTGAGTAACTTACCAAGTCCCAAGTCAGATTTTAAAGGTCTCTTACATTTTCAAAAAAGATTTACTGACATACCACTTCGACATATATATATATATATATATATATATATATATATATATATATATATATATATATATATATATATATATATATATATTAAAACATAAAATAAATTCAAGAGAATATTTCTGAATTTGTGAGCGGTACCGAGTCCCTATTGCAGTTATGGATAGCCTTGAAGAAATGATCAAAGATGACCCGCATTATCCAACTCAGAGAAACAAAAAGTTATCCCCACGAGATCAAATTAAAATATTTCAACATTTTTTAGGTGTATTTTATTATTTTTTAATGATGACTTAACTTTACCGATTTAACTTTTTTACCGGTTATTTTTGTTCTGAATAAGTAAGTTTCAAGGTGCTTATGTAAATTTAATTTATTACTTCTGAAAAGGCTGCAAACATTCCTACAATTTTAATTTTTGTTTTTAGTTTCTGTAAAACTAGTGTTTTACACTTGTAGGTTTTTGTGTGGTTAGAAATATTCCTCATTTGTATAATTCAAATATGCTCTTTTCCCAATAGTATTTAAAATAGTTTAAAAATTGACTTCCTAAATTTCAGGAACTGCATCATTCTATCATGTTGAACGAGATTGCCATGGTGTTGGAAACGGCAATGGCCATTAATCAGTTCATGCAGTCCTGGACAATTTGTTTTGTCGATGAGAGGAAGTTGTTCATAGGCCTAATCCTGTTGCAGCCTACCTGGTAATTTCTACACTGTTCCACTGATTCCAAGTGTGTGTGGTTGCATTGACGGTAGTCACATACCAATCATCCCTCCGTCAAAAGAGGAAGATGCATTCTTTAATTTCCACCAATTCCATTCCTTGAATGTTCTTTGCGTTTGTGAAGCAGATTTGTTTATTTATTACGTTTACGCTAATGGCCCTGGGTGATGGCATGATTCTAGGGTAGGTTTTAATTTTGCTGATTTTGTAAAAATTGAATTTAAGCTAATTCATCAATTATCTAAATAACAATATTTTAAAAAATAAACATCTAAGTAAAAAACTAGTGTAGCATATTAAGTCATATTAAGACTTTCTTATCTAAATCTGGTGTGTCAAAAAATCAAAAAATATTTTGTTTTATAAAATGTTAAAACTTAAGAAACAAATGTATACTCTACAAAAATATTATATTTTCTGCACATTCACCTTTAGAATTCTGCACATTCACCTTTAGAATTCTGCACATTCACCTTTAGATTTCTGCACATTCACCTTTAGAATTCTGCACATTCACCTTTAGAATTCTGCACATTCACCTTTAGAATTCTGCACATTCACCTTTAGAATTCTGCACATTCACCTTTAGAATATTTAGTGCAATAGTAACTAGTTAGTCTGAAAAATTTAGATTGCTTTTTCAAACATTTTAGGTGTTACATGAACCAACACTTTGGGACGCTTTTGAAGTTCGAAGTGAGCAAATATTTCCAGGAGCAGTTATCTTAGGTGACCAAGGATTTCCCTGTAATAATTGGCTCATCACACCTTACAGTGATAACAACTTCCAAGCGTTGGTTCAATGATGCACATCGAAAAACTAGAAATGTGATCGAGCGATGTTTTGGGATTTTGAAACACAGGTTTTACTCTCCACAAATTCCAATTCGATTTCGTAAGTTGGAAAATGCGACAAAACTTGTATGATTCAAAACATGTGCATTAAAGTGGGAGATGAGGGAGAAAATCTTCCAATTATACCTTCCACAGCTTTGTTCTTTCAAACTAGAGATGACACTAAAGATAAAGTTCAAACAGATGCACGTCGCGATTTTTATCAATAACAGTTTTAACTAGTTAAAATAAAGTTTTTAAATTCTCTAATAAACTTATGCGAAAATTCTTGAACAGTACCCGAGCCTAAGATGTCTACAAAGTCATTTGAAGTAATGTATTCATTTATATTTGGCATCTCCTGTGAGTTTATTCGTCGAATCCTTCTTTTCAACTCTAATGTCATCAACTTTGACGGGAGAATATGCGCTGATTCTTTTCCGATGATGTCCATCACAGTGCATTCATAGTCAGAAAGTTGGCCACCTTCAGCACCAGATTTCTTCAGTTTCTTGAAATTATCCACGGTTGATCTCCTCAGGTTTTGCTACTCAGTTGTCCGAATATGTTCAACAGTGACAGTAAAAGAAAGACCATGAGCTGCAAGAAGTTTTCTAACTTCTCGCTATTTTTCTTTTGGATCTTGATTGCTACAAGTCGGAGAGAGAGAACCAATTATTTTCTCTTTGTTTTGGAAAATGAAATTAGCCATAACAGCTTTCTGTTCTTTTGTTAGCATTTGCATAAAAATATTAGCTTTCTTATTATTATTTTTTTGTTTTCATGTAATTATTGTATAGAAAACAATCTTTTTATAGAATTACAAGATTGATAAATTATGCTTTTTGTTTTTTATAATTCCATGCTTTATATAAGGTTACTTTCTATATTATATATATATATATATATATATATATATATATATATATATATATATATATATATATATATATATATATAATATATATATATATATATATATATATATATATATATATATATATATATATATATATATAGAATTACAAGATTGATAAATTATGCTTTTTGTTTTTTATAATTCCTTGCTTTATATAAGGTTACTTTCTATATATATATATATATATATATATATATATATATATATATATATATATATATATATATATATATATATATATATATATATATGTTTGTGTGCCACAAAATTTGAAATCAATTTTTGAAAGCTTTTTTCTCAACCAATTTTGCTCAAATTTTGCACACTTAATCATTTTCGATGACAATACAAGGAAATGGAAAAATTTGACCAAAAAAAGTTAATTAAGTTAACAAAAATTTAATTTGTATTTCCCCATACATTTTATTTATTTGATATGAATTGCGTATTACGTCACAAAAATCATTGATTTGCAAATTATTTGCAGTTTCGAAAACATTAAAGCGCAGCGATTCAAAATCTATTGTTTTTTAAGTCTTAAGTTATGAAGTTAAAAAACAAAAATTTATAACGCGCTACTTTTTTTCCATGCTTTATATAAGGTTACTTTCTATATATATATATATATATATATGTGTGCGTGCCACAAAATTTGAAATCAATTTTTGAAAGCTTTTTTCTCAACCAATTTTGCTCAAATTTTGCACACTTAATCATTTTCGATGACAATACAAGGAAATGGAAAAATTTGACCAAAAAAAGTTAATTAAGTTAACAAAAATTTAATTTGTATTTCACCATAAGAACACTGAATTAATTAAAAAAAAATTTAAAAACGTAACAGTAATTTTTCCTTCTACAAAAGATAACAAAAAAAGAATTTCTAGGCCCAATAGAATTCTGCTTGCATAAAGCATGGATTTGAAAAAATAATTTTTTTTTGATTTACTCGTTATGTTTAAAGTTATTCAACAAGGAAGAATTTATGCAACAAGGAAGTCAAGCCATAATTAAAACCAAGATATATTTTAAAATTTAAATGTAATAATTATAATTAAAAATGACACTACAAACTCAATTAAAAATGACACTACAAAGCAAATTACTCAGTAGCCATCCTTTTTCTTAACGGGTCTGAGGGTAAGTATAATTAATGTTCAAAACATACAGAACCCGAAGAAATATGAACAGCATACCACTCATTCCATCCACTAATTTTAATTATGTTCCAGCCTCCCCTGACGCTGCTATTGTACTATTATTGTTTTTCTTAAGGTTTTTATCTTATTTATCTGTAGGGTAAATAAAATTATGGTTTTTAAATTATTTAAGAATTTAAAAAATAAATTCGTAAAAAAAACCAAAACATTTAAATGTTTTTATCATTAAACAAATCATGTAAATTTATTTGAAAAATTATTTGTAAAAATAGGTTTAGAAATTTCCTTTTTCAATTTATAAGTGTCATTAAAGCGATATTTTGCGGCTTTCGAGGGTGGCGACAAAATGCGTCGCGCGTGGGAGCAAGTAAATTGGGCGGAAATTTTTTTATTTCACATATAGTAATTTTGCAATTAAAAATTTAAAAAAAATGTAAAATAAAACGTTCCTTTTTATGATGTATGTAAATTGAACATTTTTTTCTAATTTATAATTTTTGTATTTAATATGCTATTATTTTCCATTGTAATTTACTCGCAAATTTATAAATTTGTCAGGGATGGCCTAAAATTTTGCACGTGGCAGCAAGAAGGCTAAAGTCTACACTGAAATAATGTCATACTTTAATATCATATTACTTGTTTAATAAACGCACAATTAAAAAATATCTTTTAAATATAATAGTTGTAAAGATAAACGGACAAAAATAGACCAAGTTATTTATGTTTTGTTTTTCGACAGCTCTGTTAAAAAAGCTCTGTTATTTGGCAATGTCTGTTAAAAAAGTAACGCGGTAACTTTTACTCTGAGTACATTTTTAATGAGCAACTTTTTTAAATTTTACTTGAGTTATCTTTTCGGCTGTTTGCTTGTTCTTATGTAAAACTTCGCTCATGTAACATCAATCTAAAAGTACTTTAGCGAAATTTATTTTTAAATTAAAATTTAATTTTAAATTAAAATTCAATTTTAAATTAAAATTTAAGATTTAAATTTAAATTTAAATTAAATTAAAATTTAAAATTAAATTTTCCTATTTGTAAAAAGCAACAAAGTTTTGTAATCGAATAAAAAGTACTTTTAATCGATTACAAAATTTTGTTACTTTTTCCACCTTTGGTTGTCCCAAAATCTATGCTTTCTAGTCCATAACATAGTTTATAAACAACCTCTATATCCACTATTATTAATGTGCTTTTCACCTTTATTATCTCCCCATTTTTTTTTTTCAAAGTTTTTCAAAGAAAGAACCTTTTTTATTTTCAAAGATTACCTCGAGCCAAACAATAAGCGATACCACTAGCAACGCGTCTTTGCGCATGTGCAATTCATAAAAATGTTTACTTTATATAATTTAAACTATATAAATATTATAATTTATATAAATATATTCATAAACAAACTTTGCAGAAATTTATGGTTGTACTAAAGAGTCTATATACGAATAATATAAGTAAATAAAGATCTATATAGGAATACAATAAGCGAAAATATATGCTCTCCATGTTATATTATATAATGATGTTTTTTTTGTCTTATATTCTATATATCATATTTTTATTATTACTTAACTTTGTAATAAATTTACTTTTAATGCTACTCTTACAATTATTAATTATCATTACTATAATTAACACATATGCGTGTGCGTATGTAGGTTTGTGTGTGTGTGTGTGTGTGTGCGTGTGTGTGTGTGTGTGTGTGTGTGTGTGTGTGTGTGTGTGTGTGTGTGTGTGTGTGTGTGTGTGTGTGTGTGTGTGTGTGTGTGTGTGTGTGTGTGTGTGTGTGTGTGTGTGTGTGTGTGTGTGTGATAATAATATTAAGATAATTTAAATAGTTAATCTAAGATAAAAATATTTTTTATCTTAGATTAACTATTTAAATCATAGAGGGAGTCAATGTTTGATTTATTTAACCATGGAAGAACTACGAGCAAAGCTTGTGGCAAGATCAGAAGTAATTCAACCTAAAACTTTGAGTTGTACTCATCCTTTACTTAACCAGAATAACAAGGTAAACGGTATACTTACATTATTTTGTGCCTTTCAAAAAAAATTTTTAATGTATTTTTTTTCTAAAAACATGTTAAATATATGCTACAAAATAGTTCTTTATATTTTTTCCCCTGGTTATATAATAAAATAATAAACTGAAGCTAACTAAAATATATATATATATATATATATATATATATATATATATATATATATATATATATATACATATATATATCAAGTATATATATATATATATATATATATATATATATATATATATATATATATATATATATATATATATATATATATATGTATATATATATATATATACATTCATACATACATACATACATACATACATACATACATACATACATACATACATACATACATACATACATACATACATACATACATACATGCATACATACATACATACATATATATATATATACATACATACATACATACATACATACATACATACATACATACATACATACATACATACATACATACATACATATATATATATATATATATATATATATATATATATATATATATATATATATATATATTCAACACATTATCATGGCGTATTTATACACACACACACACACACACACACACACACACACACACACACACACACACACACACACACATATATATATATATTTGACATGTTATAGTATTATATTTTATATATATAATATAGTTTAATGAAAAATACATTTTTTTTGCTATAATAAATCTTTCATATTTAAATAGTAACTATCTAACCCCAATTCTTTGTTCCATGCCAGTGGGTTGGTTTATATTAATGAGAAAAGCAAATCCTGAAAATTTTAACATAAAACATTTTGTAATTTATGAGAAATGGTAATTTTAAATTTCTGAGTTTCCCAAATAATAAAAACTTCAGTATCAAAAAAAAGTTTTACTCATACTTTAAAGCTCTATATTTTCAAGCAAAATTTCAAAAGTATTTCTTGCTTTAGCAATGAGCAATGTAACTTGCTAATTTTTAGAAATTTATTGATAAGTTACAATTTTGTAAGCAGTTATAAAGTCCTTAAACTGTTACTATATATAATAAATAATCAACATAAACATTGAGTTATGCTTTAAGATCAATTTTAACTTGATAATTATAAAAGTTCAAAACAAATAAATTAAATTTATAAAATTTTGCTATGTGTTGTTATATACAGGCTTTTAAGTTTTCATTTTTTTCCTTTTTTATAGGTATTTTCATTATTATTATTTTTATTTTTATTATTTTCATTTTTTTGAGAGTTTTTTTCATTTTTTTAAATTTTTTTATGAAATATTTTCTAATAATTTTTATTTTAGTTTTAATATTTGGATTGAGTTAAGGTTTATATCACTTCAAGTTTCTTTTTTGCAATTTAAGTTGTTTTCATTTTAAATTTGACAAGATTTAAAGATTTTAAGTTTGACAAGATTATGCAGTCTTAAACTTAGTTGAAGTAATTTAAAATACAGTTCAGTTGGTTTCCAAGCTCTTTATCTTTAAAACCTAAACATAAATCAGTTTCTGATATTAGATTTTCAAACGCAAATAATCATTTATATATATATTCACACAAAAACAAAAAAAAGTCATTCAATTAGAGTATTGTATAAATAATAACAGTTTTAGCTTTATAAGCAACGTGGCCTTGGAACATTGTTTGAGAAAAACCTATGTGTTAGTATAACATTAAGTTAGCCTTCACTTTGAAGCAACAACTACTATACAGTCAAGAAAAAAATAGAACTTTTGGTTAGAAAAAGAGAACCAAGTTGTTACAAAACATTTAATATTGCTGTTCTTGAGCAGGGTGTCAGTAGAAGATGTCAAAATATTGCTTGGAGGATTACATAAAAAAATAAAGATTTGATTTACATGGGGTTGTTATTTTTTAATATTTCAGCTAATGTTTCTTTTAAATAAATTGACTTTAATAAAAATACATTGACTTCGCAGCAAGTAAAACTAAATGAAACATTAATGACTTTGTGAATATCAAGGTAATATGCAAGAAGTTGCCATAGAGCATTTAATGTTGGTGCTCTCTCTAAAGGCGTTGTTCAAGCAATTCATTGGAAAGAATATTATAATATTGCTGTTCTTGAGCAGGGTGTCAGAAGAAGATGTCAAAATATTGCTTGGAGGTTTACATAAAAAAATAAAGATTTGATTTACATGGGGTTGTTATTTTTTAATATTTAACCTAATGTTTCTTTTTAATAAATTGACTTTTATAAAAATACATTGACTTTGCAGCAAGTAAAACTAAATGAAACATTAATGACTTTGTGAACATCAAGGTAATATGCAAAAAGTTGCCATAGAGCATTTAATGTTGGTGTTCTCTCTGAAGGCATTGTTCAAGCAATTCATTGGCAGTGTTGCACTTGTGGCTTCTGCCCCCTTAGGCATATTATTAGTCATCACCTTATAATTTGTAATAGTAGTTAAAACAATACATATCTACAGTAAAACCTAGTTATCTGTTGTTTTTGTTTATTTATTGATTTAATAAAAGGTAAAATTATACTGTAAAAGTAATAATAGAAACCAGTACTTTCTATTACGCGATATAACAACAATCAAGTTATGTAACGTAAATTTTTGCGCAAATGTTCTTTACCTAAAGACACTTATACTATTGTTGCTTAAAATCTTCATTGTTTATTATAAACTAATCATAGGAATAATTTTAAAATTCAAATTAATTTTGGTTATGCGATAAAAAGTAAAATTAAAAAAACGTTTGATAAAATTTTTTCAAAGAAAATAAGAAATTCAGTGCCCCTTTTTGTTTGGCACTCCTTTGGCAATTATTTAGATTTTTTTTTTGCTTAGAAAGTTCAAATAAATTAATTTTAATAAATTTGAAATAAAAATTAGGGAAGCTTTGGAGATACAGTACTAACTAGCCCACATGACCCATTTGGAATAAGTTTGGATGATATCTAAAAACAGGTTTTTGGAAACCAATGATGCAGTTTATTCAGATTAAAAAGTGGTATCCAATATGTTTTTTTTAACAAGTTTTTAAAATGTTTTTTATAAAAATGTTTAGTCTGATGATGAAACCATCTAGTGGTCTTAAAATATTACTAATAAATAAATAATATAGTTATTTTGAATGTCTCCATAAAAAGAAGTAATTTAAAATAAATAATTTTGTTGTTTTACTTGTGTTATACTTAAAAGCAACATATTAAAGCATTGTTATCAATATTTATTCATGTATCGCCTTCTATATTTCTATATGATTGCTGTTTAGATATCTAAATTACTGAAGCAAGTTGTTCAAAACAGTCCAAACAAACTTTGAAACACTTGAGAGAATATGCTATAACTATTATGTTCCATGTAGAAAACACATTAAAAGTTCTGTTTTTCAAAATAAATAGAACCAAGTCAGGCAAAATCAGGGTTGGCATTAAAAAACCCACCCAAAAATACCCACCCAATAAAACCCAAAACAACCAGCTTAAAAAGGCAATATAGGTTTTATTGGATTTTTTTAAAGATATTTTATAATTTTATGAACTATTAACATCAACAACATGAACTATTATAACTAACATTAACATCATAACTATTACATTATTAACTATTATTATTAACTATTATTATTAACTATTATTATTATTATTATTATTATTATTATTATTATTATTATTATTATTATTAACTATTATAACCAACAATAACAGCTATCAGAGTAAACTAATATTTGAATCATTATTTGGAAATACATTATCAAAATTTTTATTCAAATCTTTTTATAGATTAAGATTTTTTTTTATCTTTTGTGTTGTTCATCTTGTGGTCACAATCCTCTCACAACTCTTTAACTCCAAAACACGAACCTTTATTAACAAGGCCAATGCGCAGAGAAACAAGTTTAAAAAAAATCAATACATATAGATGAATTTTTTTTTCTATTACAATTTTAAATTATGTTTAAAAATCTTTTTCAAAATAATTTAAAAACTTTTTATAAATTATTAAATAACATTATGTACAACATATTTTAAATAAAGTTTAAGTAGAA
This sequence comes from Hydra vulgaris, assembly GCF_038396675.1. Taxonomy (NCBI): domain Eukaryota; kingdom Metazoa; phylum Cnidaria; class Hydrozoa; order Anthoathecata; family Hydridae; genus Hydra; species Hydra vulgaris. The sequence continues at coordinate 21,426,630 of NC_088931.1, forward strand.
AATTTTACTAATTTTCAATATCATTAAACAAAAAAAAAAAAGTTTAACATATATAAAATAAAAATAAAACCCAAGTTTACCCAAAAAAAACCCAGGGTTTTTACCAACCCTGGGCAAAATATCTAAATTGTAATAAATGATGTTTCATCCATTTCACTGCCAAAAATATATGTGAAACAATTAGAAGTTCTATAAGTGACTTTCTTATTCTAGCTTCAAAAGTATATTTAGTTGCTAGAGATAATGCAGCTAATATGGTAGCTGGAATAAGAGAACTGAGTTACAATAGTTTGCCTTGTTTTTTACACACTTTACAATTTGCGTTGGATGATGCTATATTTGCCCAGATATATATAAAAAATATATCAACAACTTATAAAAACATAGTAACCAATAAAAAAAATTTCTGATGAGTCTTTATAGATGCAACACAGTGTAAAATGAAAAAAAGTTGATAAGTGATTTTCTACTAATTTATTGTTGCTCTGTTCTTTTAAGAACATTGAGCACTCTAGTTTGTAGAACACATTAAAAATTATTTGTATATATAGTAACCCATTTAATTCATTTTCAATTTTCATTTGAAGTTTATTTAAAAGTACCAAACTCAATATCAAGTGCTAGAAAGTATGTTCATTACTACAAGATGGAATAGTCACTATGTTTATGGTTTTTTTGAACAGAAGTGTGCTTTGATCTCATTTTCTTGTGATAATGACAACTCTAAACTGAAGTCAACTCTAAACAATGAATGAATTAGTTAAGAAAAATTACTACAATTTAATGGTATCAAAAATTTATCAAGTGAATGTGAAGCAATTACATCTTCTATATTTCCAACTGTACAAGCTATACAAACCATGCTTGTTTAAGCTGAAAGTCTCCCTTATTTTTAAGATTAAGAACAACTTTTAAACAATGTAATTTAATAATGTATTTTAGAAAATTACCAAATAAAAGATTTTAAAATTATCACAATGAAAAAAAAATCCAATTTTTATAATTTTTTTCCAAACAAAGAAGCTGATAATTATCTTACAAAAGTTATTAATTTGCTTGTAGATGTGATTCATTATTGCTTGTGATGTGATTTATTATTGCTTGTAGATTATTCAAAAAGTCTTAGGTTTAGTATTATTTGTTAAAATGATTAAGTTTAGTACTATTTGTTAATCACAATAGTGTTATTAGTATTTGTTAACAATAGTATTTGTTAACTTATTTTTATAATTGTCAACTTATGATTTGGGTTAATATTGTTAGTGTTAATAATATTTATTATTAGTATTTTTTTAAATTTAATCATGGTTAGGGTTATTATTAGTTTTTGTTAACCTTAATCATGAAATCCATGATGAAGGTTAGTTTTGGTACTATTAAAATAATTCAGCATAATTTTTTGACAAAAAGTCAGAAAATTATTTGAGTCTGACAAAAAATTGTTTCAGTTGATTTGCTGTTTAATTGTTTCAGTTGATTTGCTGTCTGATTTCAATTGTTTCATTTGATTTGCTGTCTGATTTTAGTTGATAATGTTGCTTTAAAATCTTTTTATTGGTTGTATTAAACCCTGTTTTTCTGCGATTTTTTTAAATGTTATATTTATTATGAAATCAATAACCAATTCAATACCGGTGGTCATATATTCAAGTGAAAAAAATATTCCTCTTGCTTAAGTATGTGTACAAACTTTTTTTTTAAAAGAATAGTTAATAAATGGAACTCTCTTCATAATGATGCCATAAAAGAACCTTCACTAAAATTTAAGATGCTTCTCAACAACCATGTCAATAACAAGTGGCTTCTCTATGACTGATATGCATTTCTTTTTATACTAGCATATATTAAAACTGACATTGTTAAGTTCTTATATAGCCAGGTTGATAGGCATTATATGCCTAACAATTTTTAACAATTATAACAATTTGTACATAATTATGAAATTTTTTTTACCAAGTTATAAAACATTTCGATTTGTTTACATGTAAACCCTTAGATATTTACAGTTTATCATCTTGAATGACTTGTTTGATATTTTTATGGATGTAGATTATACTTGAGTTCTAAAGACTTGACTATAAAATAATGTTATTTTAATGTTATAATAATATAATGATTTTTTGATTATATTTTTAGGGTCGTCAGTTTACTAAATGTTTTAACCCATTGGTAATTTTTTAAGTTTTTTTTTTATTCATGTTTTAATTCAAACAATTGATTATATATACATATATACATATATATATATATATATATATATATATATGTATGTATATATATATATGTACACATACATATGTATATTTATACATATATATATATATATATATATATACTCTTTTATTTTTCATATCTTTTTTGTTATATCTTTTTTCACTTAGCCTCATTTAAAACTATATCAAGAAAAACAGAGAGAAAATACAAATATTGTTAAACATAATACAGATTTTGAATTAAAATGGAAGCAGTTAAAACGAAAAACTTCACTTGAACCTTTAAAAAAACATTCAACAACTTCTCTTCCAGAGCTTCCTGATGATTTTAAGAAGCGTCAAAAAGAGATAGATCATTCTGCTGGAATAAAAGTTGAATTTTCTTCTGACTCATTGGTAAAGAAAGATTTAGTAAGTAAATATCATTTTAACAGCCAATTTTATTTGGATCCTTTCAATTTGGAAAAAATTCTGAATCTGGTAAAAATCCACCCGAACAATGGTTTTGTCTACATGATTGTTGATTCATCACAAGCGCCTATTAGCTCTAACCCATATAGTCTTAAGTATGCTTTTCTTACTTTTTCTTATAATTCATAGTCATTCCATAATATTTATATGAATGCATAAACTCTGAAAAATTTTATTTGCTATGATGACAGAAACTGTGAGCAGTTGTTAGAAAGCAAAAACTGATCTAAAAATTTGTTGCATTGAAAATTAATTATGAAATATCAGTAGTTTCAAAGTTGAAGGTATAAATATCAGTAGTTTCAAAGTTGAACAGTAGTTTCAAAGTTGATTCAAAATATCAGTAGTTTCAAAGTGGAAGGAAAAAAGAAACATACTATATAATATTTACAAAATAAAATAGTAAATACAAAATAAAATAATATATACAAAATAAAATAATGTATACAAAATAAAATAATATATACAAAATAAAATAATATATACAAAAGGTCTATGCTAACTGAAAATGTTTACTGTTATCAACTTTTAAAGTTGCTTAAAAAATTTAAAATATTATACAAAGTTTTGAATAATACAACTATGTAACAACAGTTTCTGTTGAAATGTTCTTGTAAAGCTTGTTTTTTTTTTTAAATTAAGGATATATTTACTAATGTTAAACACAACTTAAATCTTGTAATTTTTTTGAATTTTTTTCTCTTATAGAAAAAGAATAACTAAAATATCATTAACCTGTCTGTTTTTTAAAATATCATTAACCTGTCTGTTTTTTAAAATATCATTAACCTGTCTGTTTTTTAAAATATCATTAACCTGTCTGTTTTTTAAAATATCATTAACCTGTCTGTTTTTTAAAATATCATTAACCTGTCTGTTTTTTAAAATATCATTAACCTGTCTGTTTTTTAAAATATCATTAACCTGTCTGTTTTTTAAAATATCATTAACCTGTCTGTTTTTTAAAATATCATTAACCTGTCTGTTTTTTAAAATATCATTAACCTGTCTGTTTTTTAAAATATCATTAACCTGTCTGTTTTTTAGAATATCATTAACCTGTCTGTTTTTTAAAATATCATTAACCTGTCTGTTTTTTAAAATATCATTAACCTGTCTGTTTTTTAAAATATCATTAACCTGTCTGTTTTTTAAAATATCATTAACCTGTCTGTTTTTTAAAATATCATTAACCTGTCTGTTTTTTAAAATATCATTAACCTGTCTGTTTTTTAAAATATCATTAACCTGTCTGTTTTTTAAAACTTTTAGTTTTTAAGATAATTACTATTTAATGGTTATATTATATAGAGAGTATAATAAATTTACTATTTAAAGTTTATTGCATAAAAATTAATATTTTAAAGTTGGCAAACTAAACTGTCAAAAAATGTGCCAAAGTACTTAATTTAAGCAGCTATCATTTGAAAAAAATACTAACCATTATTAAAAAATGTCATTATCAATTTTAATTTATATAATTAAATTTTTATTGTATATTATTAGAACTTGCATATTTAAACGAATGTATTTTAATTAATTCATGAACTTTATTTAGAGTTGTAACATATGCAGAGATTAACCCCTCTAACTATTTCACCATTAGTAAACATGGCGTTATGCATATAACTGTAGAAGACTCTGAGTTTACACCACTTAATCAATGGGAAAAAGATTTGTTTCACCATTCTCAACTAATGAAAATAAAGCTTTTTGCTAATTTTCGTCTTTGGAAATCATTTTTTCTCTGGCATAAAATATTGCAAATCAGGTTGTTAATGGATTATTTATTATTATACTATAATTTTTGTATAACTTTTAAAAAAGTGTGTTTACAAAAAAAAAAATTTAAATAAAATGACTTTAGTGTAGACACTAATTATGTTTGGAGATAAGAAGTAGTAAAATATATTGAAGAACATATGTTGCTTAGAACAGAAGTAACAGAAGGATGCATGATTTTATAATAAAACTAACTGGTATTAAACTAATGTACACAAAAGAAAAGCACAGAGAAGAGGTATTAAGACAAAAATACAGAATTTCCTCTGTGTCTTATTCTTAATATTCTTTTCTCTGTGCCTTAGTCTTTATCTTCTGCATAGAGAAGAGGCTGTCATCTGCATAGAGAAAAGGCCATCATCTGCATATATTTTTATGAAAGCAGATTTAATTGATTTACTTATAAATGACAAAAACATCACAAATGCCATGAATGGCTTGTGTTTAGGAAATAATTCTGAAAAAAAGGAGAGAAAGTTTTGATCTGGATGAATAAGGAGAAAGTTTTATGAAAAAATACAATATTTTTAACTTTGAAAATTTTTAAATTATGTACACTTTTTTTAAAATTGTAAATTAAAGGAATTTTAAAATTTTTTAAGAAATTGTCTAATTTTTATGAATAAATAATGCCATTTATTTAGAAAGCAAATTTTTGCAAAGAAACGTTTAAATTCTCGACTATTTACAGCAAATTTGGTATGCTATGTTTTACCATTAACTGTTATAAAAATACTTGTTTTTTTATTTTTATTAGTTAAAAACAATTATATTTACAATTTAGTGCCTTGGATCAGCACTATTAAGCTTGCGCGATATGTGCTTACGAATTAGTGATATGGGATTATTTTGGTTTGTAAAAAATCATACTTACACATTGGAAGAATTCAAGATTATACAAAATCTTCAACATAAGAAGGTAATTTGCTTATATATTTTAATGATAGACCAAAACAATTGTGTTTAAAGAGTAATTTTGATTAGTTTCATTTTATTTTTTAATTTCATATGGTTTTGAATACTAGATAGAACAGAGTTTATGTGAGTTTCGAAGTTTAGCAAAAGATATTGTTGGTGCTGCATGTCGAACAAATCTTTTGGAGGCTGGATTTGTTCCTGATGATCTTCATGGTTATTTTTACGTTTATAAATATCATTATTAACAATTTTATGCACACATACACACACAGAGAAAAAAAGAGAAAAACAAACTTTTAACTACTTTATTTTTTAAACTTCTTTAAGTGTGTTAATAAGATATATAATAATATGTCTAGTTTGAGAGAAATAATAGTTGCATTTACTAAGATATTGTAAGGTTTTTATTATGTAAAATTATATAAAGAATATAAACTATAAAAAGAATACATAATAAAGTATATAATATATACTTTATTATGTATTCTTTTTATAGTTTGTATTCTTTATATAATATATAATATAGTTTATTCTTTTTATACATGTTTTATATATATATGTATGTATATATATATATATATATATATATATATATATATATATATATATATATATAAATATATATATATATATATATAAATATATATATATATATATATATATATATATATATATATATATATATATATATATATATATATATATATATATGAATTGCGTATTTGAAAAGCCTCTCATCCACACAACCTTGTTTTGAGATATTCAATAAAAACTGGCTGATCTCAGTCATTTTTAATGCTAACAAAAAAAGTGTCTAACAAAATTAAGAAAAAAAAAAAGCGATAGAACTGATAGAAAAGAAAAAAAAGATGTTCCAGAAGCAAAATATATTAGAATAAAGTTGCTGGACAAATGGTGTTTTTAAAATAAATTTGGAAAAGTTAAACTTATGAAATAAATTCTATGAAAACTCATTTTTAGTTGCAAGATATGAAGGTTTTTTTCTGAACTGAATTTACATATTGAAGGTTTTTAATCTGAACTGAATTTACATATTGAAGGTATCGAATTACTAAACACCTTTATGATTAAATAAAAAAAGTTGTTTGGAATCTTGTATTGAAAAAAGTCACTTAGGCCATTGGTACAGTTTGTCATAAAATTTTGCATGCTCTCAAAGAACATGTTGGCTTATTTTTTTGATGTCTTGAATTTTTTTTTATATTTATATTTATTTTACACATCTCTCCCATTGCTAATAGGGAGAGATGTGTAAAATTACATATCTCCCATTGCTAATAGGGAGTTCAATAATATTTTTTATAGCTAGTTGGTGTGTGTTTCAAAATGAGCCATCAATATATTGGTTCATAGACACATACCCAGGATAGCTCTTTTTTTTGGGAAAGTGTACAAATTTGGATGCTGCAAATGATAAGTTCATGCTGTTAGGGACTTGGTAGATTTCAAATTGGCACATTTTTTTTGTTTGTTTGTTGGCCACTAGGTTTTAAAATCTCTAATATCTGCACCCTCTACTTTTTTAATTTCGAACTTGTTATTAATGCTTGCATTCTTTGTAAGATCAATACAGTCATTGACAGTGTAAAATTGGTCTTCTCTTCAAATCTTTTTTTAACAACTGCAAAGTTATTGTCACACAATAGAAAAGAGTTTCTGTGGATGGGAAAGTAGTGGGAAATTTTTCAAATTTTCTTTGATTGCAGTGCCAGAAGAAAACAAACCATAGTGTGGTTTTTATTTTATCCAGGGCAATCATCTAAAAATAGGTGGATATGCTTTGAAGTGTTTAGGATGTTATTTTCTATGTAATTCATGATAAAACTACAGACTTTGTTGGAACTTTTTCTGGCTTCTTATACAGGGTATACATAAAATTTGCTGTTAAAATTTTTGAGAATATAAATTTCAGGGTATTTAATTTTGTCTTGATTGTGCATTATTTAAGTATTCAATTTTTTGTTGAGATATTCCATATTACGCGAAGCATAATGACTTGAATTTGTTGGGTATGAATGTTTATGTTGTAAAACATACAAAATTATAGAAGCTGGTTTTGCATTCCCTGGCGTTTTTTTCCCTCTTTAATCTACAAAAGCCTGACCTAATGATAGTAGTGTTCTCAGTGATTTGATTCTATCATTGGTTATGCAATAAATAGATATAAAAACTTTCTTACATACCTTTGTCTTTCCTGAACTATTAATGTAATTTTAAAATAAGACTTCCTTGGTTTTTTTGCACCCTGGGCATTTAACAGTTTTCTTAATCTCCTCCTTACCACAGCCACAGATTCTATAGAAGCTTGCAAGTAAGCATCTTGAGCATTTTTTTCTTCACAGTTACAAAATTTGGTGAACACCTTGGTTTGATTACTTTCTGACACATTCTCAAAGCATTTTAGAGCACATCTAAAAGATATGAGAAACATTTATTAATATATTTTTGACAGTTCAAATGCAGCATGTCCAACATCTACTGTTTTATTATAAAAATACAACTTGTCAGAAATAAGCGATGTTTTTTTAATAAACAAAAATTTCAAACTCAAACAGCTCCATAGAGATAACAGTACTACTGGTCTTTTTATGCTTAAGTTATAAGTCTATCTATAGTCTGAACAATGCTACGTTCATAACTCAATTACAAACATATGGTGAACAAATGAGGATTTTTTAATAAGTGATTCATATATATACCAAAACCAAAATCCTTAGTCGATGTTTGTTTACTTCACTAACCTTATTACTGAATAGTGAGTTGATGTATGTACACTCTGCTGTGCCTTAATTTTTAAATATTAAATATTTAAACACAAAAAAAACTATAAAATAATTAGTGTATAATAATAATGAAAATATACTGAATTAAGAAAAAAAAGATTCTATTCAATATTGTTGCATTTGTGGTTTTTTAAAAAACAATTAAATTAGTTTCCTCAATTATTTTAATGGTATTTTTCTTTAAGGGGCCTTAATTCTACTTTATTTATCTCTTTAAGGTCTACTATTTTATTTTAACTGTTTATACAATCCTCTCATAACTCTTTAGCTTTACGACACAAGCATTGAAGAACAAGTCCACTGCTAAGAGAAATAAGTTTAATGTGGTACTACCAGGGACATGGTGGAAATTGAACTCTGATTTTCTTATTTAAAAAATAATAATTCTATCACTACACTACCACTATGTATGTATATATATATATATATATATATATATATATATATATATATATATATATATATATATATATATATATATATATATATATATATATATACATATATATATATATATATATATATATATATATATATATATATATATATATATATATATATACATAGGTTGTTAAGTTCATATATATATACATATATATACACATAGATTGCTAAGTATATATATATTTATATATATATAAATATATATATATATAATATATATATATATGTATATATATTATATATAATATATATGTATGTATGCATGTATTAAATGTGGTAGTGGTGTAGTGGTAGAGCGTTTACCTCATAAGTAAGAAGTTTCGAGTTTGATCCCCACCACGTCTCGAGTAGCACCACTCTCAACTTGTTTTTCCATGCAGCAGCCTTGTTTGTCTAGGTTTGGGTTTTGAAGTTATAGAGTTAAGAGAGGGTTATAACCAAAACTAAAGTAGTCTTCTTGACTGTACTGGTCTCCATGGCCTTGGGAGGTGAATAGAAATTAAAAAATAGATAAAAATGCCAATCTCATTTCTATGTTTAATGATAAGACCTTTATATCAAATTTATTTTTGTTGACCTTATGCCAACCTCTAAAAGATTGAGGTTGGCAAATTATTGCCAACCTTATTTTTACTAATTCCAAGGGTTGATGTGTGTATATATGTATGTATGTATGTATGTATGTATGTATGTATGTATGTATGTATGTATGTATGTATGTATGTATGTATGTATGTATGTATGTATGTATGTACGTATGTACGTATGTACGTATATATATATATATATATATATATATATATATATATATATATATATATATATATATATATATATATATATATATATATATATGTATATAACAAGGAACAATCCAACTTTTTAGAAAGTTTGCAGAAAAATATCTTTTTTAAATGTACTTTTTTGCACAGCCTTCATTCTTTTTCTAACTGTTTTATTCACTTTGTTGTGCATTGAGGCTTCCCTAGAATAAACAAATGAAGCAAAAAACTTTCAAATAAAATTAAAATGCGCCATTAAGTTGTGTATACTTTCAAATATAAATAAAAGACCATTAATAATTCAAACAGAAATAAATTGCACCTGAGTTACACTAATTTAATAATAGCTTCTTGAAAAATAACAATCTAAATTGACAACCTGTTTTAACAATTACAAAAGTTGTTTGTAAATTTTGTATACATAAAATTTTTATTTGTTTACAATAAAATTTAATTATTATAAATATATAACTAAAGTTAAATAGAAAAAAAAAATTGAAATAAAAAGAAGTAAAATGACTTTGTGGCAAAAGTAGGGTAAACTCAATATTTTTTTATTTTGAAATTTATGCAATTTTCATCATAAAAGGTAAAAATCTGTTGACTTTTGAACTAATTTTTCTTGTTATGAAGTGCAAAATGCAAAAATTAAAGTTTTTCAAGTTCAATATAGGTACTGTCGTTAATTTCAAGTTTAGAGGATGCTCTGTCAAGTATGGAGAAAGAGTTCGTACTTTGAGAAATTTTACATTTAAAGATGATAAGAGATGTTTGTTATTATACGATGTTTTATTAGTACTGAGATGTTCAAATATCTTTGTTGTTTAGTGTCAGGTGGTTTCACCAATATACCTAGCATTACAGCTATAAAATAAAAATAGTGCCATTAAATTATTCTTATATGTACAAAAAGTGTTTAAATACTTTTAAAATATATTATGTACAATAAGTGTTTAAATACTTTTAAAATATATTATTTACAATAAGAGCAACTATATAAAAATACAAAAATTCTTTTAAAAAGTAGATTTCGATTTTAAAATGTCAAAAAAATGCAAAATATAAATCAGTTTTTTCCTTTCATTTATGAAAATACAATTAATCATACTTATTTAGTTGATTTATTTATGTTTAGTTTAAATATAATGTTGTTTTGAATACTTTTCTTAAACAATTTAAAATTCAGTATTATTATTATCATTGACTGAGGTATGGTTCCTTTTATTTATTTTGGCTTCATTACACTTATTAAATGCAATTACAGTTTATTATAAAAATAGTAATATACAAGCGCTCTAAGTTTAACACTTTAAATCAAGCAGCCATGGCACAGTGGTTAGAGTTTTGGCTCAGAACTAAAAGTTTCAAGGTTCAATGCCAGCTCTGGCCAGGTAAGTGACATTAATAAGGAAGGAAGTATGAACTTTCTAGTTAAATGCTCTCCCATTGTGCTCTGTATTAAAGTCATTAGGTCTTCTTAAAACACCTTATCAAAAAATAAATAAAAATCAAATGATAAATTAAAGAATTTAATTTATGTAAAAAAAAAATATATTGAATAAAAAATTATTTATGAATTGTTTTGAGAATGAGATGAGCCTTTTGGCAAAAAAAATATTTTATGAGAGACAAATGGTGAAAGACCCATGTAGAATTCCAGCATAGTCTCTGGGTCCAGCACACCCGGCATATAAATATATATATATATATATATATATATATATATATATATATATATATATATATATATATATATATATATATATATATATATGTATGTATATATATGTATATAATCCTATAGTTAGACATCTAAATTTTTTTTATTCAACCATATCAATAAAAATTTTAAAATGCTGATCGTAAATTAATAGAATTTGGTTAGGTGTCACTCATAGTTATAAACTAGTCAATGGAATGACCCCTAAAAAACATACAAAATATAAATAAGTGAGAAAAAAAGAAAATATTGTTAAACAAATAATAATGATATATGTAATAATTATAGTAATAATACAAAATAATAATAATAATAATAAAGTATCAATAATATAAAGAATAATTATAGTACAGTATAAATTGTATGTACATATCATAGATAATAACTAAATATAATAATAACATAAAATGTAGCAATAATAACACAATAATAAATGAATGCAATATAGATAAATAATAAATAAAGCAAAGATTAAACCACTTGTTCGTTAAAGAAATTATATATCAAAGGCAACTTAAATACAGAGAGAAATTATAAAGAAATACACTCCAACAATATATTTTTAAATCGAATTCTGTTGAGCAGTAAATAATCCGTAACAAGGGGATATTTTTTTTAAAACTTTTTTATTAATGGAGGAATACACTGGTTTCATTGGGAAATACATTGTTGTTTTATGGAAAACTTACCATATTTAATTATATTGAAAAAAGAAGAGTATAGCTTACTATTTTCTATATTCCTGGTATGATGATTTTGAATTTCATTTGTTTTAATAAAAAAATTTAAAAAAGAGTTTGGTAGTTTATTTTGGAGAAAGTCAAACACAAAAAGACAATTGTTTACAAGATTTACACAATTTACAAAATCATGGAGTTTTAGGATTTTTAGTTCAGAAATTATTTTTTGGATATCAGATCTCATTGGTGAAAATGTCATTATTCTAATAGATGCGCATTGTAAACTAGCAATGCCATTAAGTAAAAAGTTACTTTTTTGACCCCAAACAATACAACAATGACAAAGGTGAGAAGAGAATAAAGAAGAATAAATCATTCGAAGAGTTTGGATAGGAACATAGTAACGAAGTAGAGAAAGCATACTGTTAGCTCTTGTAAGTTTTTTTTAAGATGATACAGTTGATTATACCAAGATAGGTTTTCATCAAGATATACTCCAAGATACTTTATATATTTTGACGGAAAAAGTTTTTTTCCATTGATTTTAATTTTAATATTATCAATGGTTTTTTGAGGGGAATGAAAAATAATGTATTCAGTTTTATTGACATTCAATGAAATACGATTACTATTTAACCAGTTACTTAAGCAATGAAGATCTAGATTAACTTTTTTACAAAGAGTCGTAAGTGGTTTGTTGATCCATAAAAGATTGGTATCATCAGCATAATGATGTATCTTTTAAAGAACAAGATAAATCATTTATATATAATAAAAACAACGGTCCAACAGCGGAACCTTGTGGAACGCCATATTTAATAACTTTAAGTGTGGATTCAAATTCATTAATTGAAACAAACTGAGTGCGATCCTTAATATATGAAGAAAACCAATGATTAGCAGTACCACGTATTCCGTAGTAGTTTAACTTTTTTATTAGAATTTGCGATCAACCGTATATATATATATATATATATATATATATATATATATATATATATATATATATATATATATATATATATATATATATATATATATATATATATATATATATATATATTATATTATATTATATTATATATAAATATATATATAATTATATTATATATATAAATATACATTATGTTAATAAAATTAAATTATGTTATAAAAATGTTTACACAATTTCTAGATCTCCAAGAAATGTTTTCTAACAATAATTTCGAGATGTATGAGGACATAGAAAATGTTTCTTATACAGAACAATCAAATAAACGTAAGCATTGTCATCGATTAACAAGGTATTATTTTATATTGCTAATTTGTTTTTAACTTTTTTTTACTATAATTGTTTTTTGATCTTGAAGAGGAGGATTAAAAATCAACAAGTTATCAGATTTTTTTTTAACTGACAAGATTTTTTGAATCTACTAAATTTAACAAATTTTTCAAACAGTGCCATGGATTTACATATTTTTTTATAACTATAAAGATTATTTGACCTGAATTTTTCAATTTTTTCTTTGCTGAAACAGCCATGGGGCATTAATTAGAGTTCTGGCTCAGAACCATGAGTTTTGAGGTTTGATGCTGGATTTAACCAGTTAAGTGAGATTGGTAAGGATGGAAGCATGAATTTCTTGCTTTTTCACAGGTGCTCTATGACAGTCTGTTAGACCTTTTTGAAGCACCTTAATAACTAAAAAAAATAATATTTTTTGTGTTCTATTTAAAAGTTTGTTTTCCTGTTCTTCTTCATTGTATTGTTCTTTTTTTCAATTATTTATACTAATAAAACTAAAATTATACTAAATACCTGAAATATTATTTTAAAGGCTGTTTTTGTTAAAAGGTTTTTTTTTTTTTTTGATCTTTTATTACATTTTTTACTTAGCCAATATTCTTAGTTAACTAAATAAGTTTTTAGTTGTATTATTTTTTCTAATTTTATAAATTATTTGATTCTATCATATTTAGTTTACTTTATTAACTTAAAAGCATTCCTCATTTTTTTTTTTTTTAGTTTTTATTGTATTGTTTTTTTAGATTTATTCTTTTAGCAGATTATGTAATTGCCAATGCACTTCAAAATCTAGTTTCTAAATCTGTTAGCTGTCTTCTTGACTATTTCACAGAACAGCTGCAATATTTATCAACTGATTTAAATATTTCACAGAAGGTATAACTATTATTTCAAAGAATTAAAGTTCTTAACTTTTCAGTTTTGAAGGTAACATCTTTAAATAGAAATTAGATTTGTAGTACTTTATTATTTTTTTTATCTTGGTTTTAGGGAGCAAAAAAAAAGCTATATGATTTATAGTTATAGAATTAGTTTATAGTATTGATGTTAAGGTCGTTTTTTAGCTTGGTATTTAGAAGAGAAAAATTTCTGTATAGTTTGCAGTTTTTAAGTTAAAGTCTAAAATTAGTTTTTTCACTAACATTTAGAGTAGAGTACAAAACTGTTTAACTTGAAATAAACATTCTTCTGTAGAGCATCCAAATACTCAATTTTTTCTATTACAAGATATTTGAATAGTGTGAAATTATGAAATACTTGGTTATTCAAATATATTCAACATAAAAATAAAGAAGTATAATAAATTTTTTTACAAGTTATACTTTATTTTAGGACTTTAATGTAAAATGTTTTAAAAGCAGCAATAAGTTATTGTGGAATAAAATAAACAAAATAAATAGCTTATTAAGTAAATAGTTATTTACTATATTATAAATTAGTTGTTTGATTTTATTTAAAAAGTCAAATTTAAGGAAAAGTATTGAATTAAATGTGTTAAAATTCTTTTTTTTTCTTAATTGATCCAGTGACAGAAAACACATGTTCTGGAGATGTTGGTTTTTGTTTGATTGTCAGAAGTGGTTACAAAAAGTTAATTTAATTCCACAATATCTGATTCTTCATTTGAGCTTGAAAAATTTATGTTAAGTTCTTCTCCACTAAACATATGTGGGTTAATACTTTCAATATTTCAGGAGCCAAATTAACAACAAAATTTTTCGATGAGTATTTGAAGTTTTCATTTGCTTAAATTAGATTTCATATCCTCCAGCTTATCAAACATGAATTTATGCACATCTTCAGCTGTTATAAGGTTTGCATCATTCTTCCTTAAATCCTCTACTTCCATAGACTTTAAATAATTAAATAGGTTGGAAAGCATCAATATGTCATCAATATGAAGAAAACATGTCCTTATTTAAATCAGTTAATATTTCATTAACACAATGTATAACTTTTAAAACTTTTTCAACATTTATTTTATTCATCAAGATTTAAAGTATTTTTTCTAGTTCTAATTTCATAAGTTTTTTTGTAGAATGTTTTAATCTTCATTTTTAACACAACTTAGTATGTTTTTTTGCGTCTGTCTCAACTTTTTACTTCTTTTTTTGACATAAGTATTTTTTTCATCACTTGTTGTTGCATTTAAATTAAAAACAATACCATGAAATAGGTTAAAAGGATTTCTTTTTGCAGTGGTTGATGAACCTTTACATAATATATTTTTGCTACATTTGTTACAAACAGCCTCCTAATGATTGTTTTTCCTTTTTTAGAATATTCCCAAGCACCAGATCTTGTCATTTTTAACATGGCTAATATACTTTTTATACAAAAACTAGTTAAAGAAATACTATAATAACAAATCATTTCATTGATATATTTTTACATATATTTACATTAAAGCTTACCTACCTATCATATTATACTTTGTTTTAAATGCACTTAAAAAAATTAAATTATACAAAACAAATGACTAAAAAAAAAGTTTGGAGAAAAAAATTAAAATATTAAAAAATGTAAAATAACACAAACAACGCAATTTAACTCATTTAACACAATAAAAATTAATCCTATAATATTTTAATACTGGATTTAATGCTGCGGTCGTTACTTATTTGTGAATGTTTGACACAAAAGTCACAGCAGCCATTACACCCGAGTTAATGGTGAGAAAGAGTCGCAGCACTTTTTGTATAAGAAAATGTAAACAAAAGTGTATGCAAAACTTATGTAAACTTCAAGTTATGAAATGTTAAAACATATATCAAGTTTTACAGTTTTACTTTTACTTTAAAATTGAATTGTGGCAACATTTTCTTAATTTTGATTTACAGCATTTATTTGCTGTTTTATAAAGTCTTTTGTTTATTAAATAGTTTTAAAATTTTATCAAGCAACACGCCTTAGTGATCGAAGTGGCTGCAACCTGCGCTCTAAAGTAAAATGATGTAGTTCAAATGCTTGTGCTTCCACATTTTTTTTTTTAATTTTTTTTGATTTTTTTAAATAAAAATTAAAACATTTTTGAAGTTTAATAGATATGTTTACTTTTATAAAGTTTTACTTTTATTTAAAAATTGCATTGCGGAAAAATCTCTTTTTTCTAAAAATAAAGTTTCCAGCTTTTGTTTTATAAATAGTGTTGAAAATTGCTAGTTTAGTGTGTCTTAATGGCCAAAGTTGTTAGCTTGCTGTGCTTTTAAAGTACAATGTTAAGGTTTAAATCCTGTTGCTTGCATATTAATTTTTTTAAATCTTTTCCAACTTTCTAAAATACACGTTAATGCATTTTTAAAGTTCCATTGTTGATATATAAAGATATAATATACCATAACAAACGAAAGGGAGAGAGTTTTTAAAAAGGCTTAGGTATTTAGTTAAGTCTACACTTTCAACGCACATTAAAGAGAAAACTTTTTTTTAATAAGAAAAAAGATTTAACATTTAAACTTTTATTTTCTTCAAAAATAAATAAAGGGGCAAGGTTCCTAATAAGCTGCAGATGGTCTGGACAATACTTACAGTTTTTCTACCGCTTACTAAAAAATATTGAAGTAAGTTATAAGTATAAAAATAGCCAGTGTAGAATTCCCAAGACCCGTATTTTAAGGGTCTGGAATGCTTAAAATAAATATAACACTAGTAAAAACTATTATTTTAGTCTTTTAGATGCTGTTTTTTCATACTTTTTTATAAATAAAAATAGTAAATTATTTAGTCTTTTCACAAAATATGTTATATAAAAATAAACAGTTGGCAAAACTTTCATTTTCTGAATAACTTGTCATTTAAAAAGAAAGATCAAGTAGTGAAAAAAAGAAGATTATTTGTTGAACCTATGAGAGTTTTGAGTAAAATTTTTTGCAACAAACAATCTTTATAATCAATTTTTGAAGTATATTTTGTATTATTTGAAGTATAATTTGATTAATTAAAGTTTTATATTTTTACTGCTAGTTGATGAATTGTTTTTCTCATTATAGAAAGAAGCTAATCTTCATCCACATTTCAAGATTGAGTTGTTAATTAATACTGAATCACTTTTCTTCAATCCCAGTGCTGAAGATTTTTCAGCACAGATTATGCAGATTACTGACTCTTTTAAAGATACTGTGTTGAGTGTAAAAAATCTACTTCCAGATTCATTTTTTGATTCATTTACAAGGTATGGTTTTTTTCAAGATTTTGTTTACTGTAGCAGTGTTTAGTTATGTTGCAAACATCGCTATATAGACATAAAAGCTTATTTTTAAAAAGTTGCAAAGAACCTGATTAGATAAAAACTTATTTTTTAAAAAAGTAGCAAAAATCAGGCTTATGAGTATTTTAATTAAAAACATTTCATAAACACATAATATTCTAAATTATATCTATTTTAACTTTACAACAGCTTTTTTTTTCGAAGGAGGGGGGGGGGGAGAGGAGGAAAGCTTTGATCTTATGCGAGTTACTTACATGTTTAATACTGCTATATTTAAATGCTGTATATAACTTAATTTAAGTGTTTATTCTAAATAATACATTTAAAAAAAAGTAAAAGTGTTTAATAATACAGCAATAAAATCTAATATAATATAAATTTTAATTATAAGAAAAATTAAATGCATGCAAGCGTGACAGCTATATACTACTTGCTTTGTACAAAGCTTTGTAAAACTATTTGCTTTACATTATGCTTTATAAGAAAAGTTTATAATAACTAGAAGATGTTTAAAGTTTTAAAATTTAAGTTTAAAAAGACTGTAAAATGTACAAGATTTTTATGAGATAAGACTATAAAGTTTACAAGACTAAAAATTTTTTTATGAAGACTGAAAAGTTTCTTTTATATTATCATTGTTTGTCAACGCCAAGTTGTGAAGCAGCTTTTGTTTAAAAATTTCTAGGTTACATGGTCTAATGCCAACTACCAAAAATCCTGTCTGTATATTTAATGTTGAAAACACATTTATATATGGTTCTGAAACTATTGAAACAATGTTTTATATATTCATAGGTCTTAGGTTTGTAACCATGTAATTTTAAGTTGCAGCATTGTAAAATTTTTCCAATTGTCCAAAAACAGTTTTGTCCAATGGCTGCTATGGTGATGAAAAAATAACAATGTATCTTCAATAGAAATATGACTTTCATTGTAATCTCCAATGGAAGTATGATTTTCATTGTGATCTCCAATGGAAGTATGACTTTCATGGCTGTTCAGTAACAAAATAGGAGTTTCATGAATATAGTTTAAATATTTCGCAAAACATTTTATCTATATTATAAAAATGTCTAAATTTATTTAAACAGATAGTTTTGCGAATCCAAGGGATACAGTTGGACCTTCCATAGTCATATAGCTTTAAACTTCTATTCTTATAACAATAAAAAAGTGGAGCAATACAGTTTTTAATTGTATTTGAAATGCAACATGCCTTTATCAATGTTTCTCATTTTGCAGATTTGATTCTACCAACTCGTTTATTACCTCTACCTGTTAAAATCTTGACTGAATTATGTATGGTTTTTAAATCATACAGAATCCAGTAAAAATCAAGTTTATATTGTTATATTGTTGCAAGGCAGTTGATTGAGTGAAGCAAGTTGCTTCAGATTTTTGACAACACTTGTTGTCATTTCATAAAACCTTGCAACTTATCAATCCCTACAGCTTTATTTTTGATTTATGATAATGGACAGATCTTATTATTTATTATAAATGTGTTGACTTAATTGAAAGACTTGAAAGAACTGAAAAGTTCATATTTAATTAAAGTACTTCTTAGATTAATCTGGATTGAGTGTTTAATTCTGACAAAACTTTATTCAAAGTTATCTGATCTATATTAAGCTTGCTTGTTATTATTCAATGGTCTTCTCTTTAAAACTTTGCTTACAGCTGCTTTTATTTTTTCACTTATTTTTTCTGTTCTTAGTATAGTCTTTTTAATTCTATTCTTGGTATAGTCTGAATTTTTTATTCTATTCTTGGTATAGTCTGACTTTTTTATTCTATTCTTGGTATAGTCTGTCTTTTTTATTCTATTCTTGGTATAGTCTGAATTTTTTATTCTATTCTTGGTATAGTCTGACTTTTTTATTCTATACTTGGTATAGTCTGTCTTTTTTATTCTATTCTTGGTATAGTCTGACTTTTTTATTCTATTTTTGGTATAGTCTGACTTTTTTATTCTATTCTTGGTATAGTCTGTCTTTTTTATTCTATTCTTGGTATAATTTGTCTTTTTTATTCTTTTCTCAGTATAGTCTGTCTTTTTTATTCTTTCATCTGGTGTAGTCTTTTTTTATTCTTTCACTTAATGATATCAAGATCTGAACTAAAAACAATTGTTTTTGAAGATTATTTTGCATAATATTAGTTAATTATATAAGTTCATTTAAAAAATAAAATGTTGATACTTTTTTTTTTGTTTATATATAAATTTTTATTTGTCACATGTTCATACTATTTGTTTAACTATATAACTTGAAAACAAAAAATTTTTTCTAAAGTTTTAAATGGGACTTTTGACTTTGGACCAATGAGACAAGACTCTTTGATTAATGATTAATAATCACTTATAATAAGACAAGAATTATTGAGTAAAAGCTAATAGATTAATTGAATGTCATAATCAATGCTTCGCTATCTTCTTGACTTTTTTTATCATATTATTCATGAAGTTGAAAGTTTTGCAAAAAATTTTTTTTTGAATATTAGACCAGTAATAAATGGCAAAATAGAAGAGAAAACAAGTTGGCAAGGTCCCAGTCTTCTTCATATATTCGAAGATGATGTATATCTAAAGGATACTTTGAAAAAGATTATGGAAGCACTCAATGAAAGTTTTGTTGCAGCGAAAAACTATGCATCCAAGTTTAAGAATTATCTTGAGTTCTACTCTGAAAATGAAGCTACTAATTTAAAATTGCTTTATGAAAAAGAACTTGGTAAACTTTTTTTTTAATTTTATGACTGTTATATTTAAAAAGTTGGTATTAATTTAATTTTTTTTGTGTGAAACAGATGTGGCTTATTTTTCTTCCGCTCTTTTAAAGTACACAGAGCAGTATAACTTATGTAAACTTATTAGAGAGGCAATTAATATTGGAATGTTGTTGGTTGATACAAAGAAGCTAAAGGAGATTCTTATTCCATCGCCTACAATGTGTTTACAGGTAAGTATTTTTTTTATATTCCATCACCTACAATGTATTTACAGGTAAGTATTTTTTTTATTCCATCACCTACAATGTGTTTACAGGTAAGTATTTTTTTTTAGATTAATTTAAAATTAAAATAGGCAAATTAAAAATTTCAAATTTTTTATATGCAGGTGTTGTATGATATCTTACCCAGTATTTCAAAAAAAAAAGTAGATGATCTTATACAGTTTTGTCAAAAGTCTTTGTATAATTTGGAATTTAAACCAAGTAGCACTCTTGAGTTTGTGGATAGTTTGAATTTTCTTGATGATATACAGAACATTATTGATGAGAAAGAAAAAGATTCAGATACTGTCAAGCAGTTATATGATTTGATTGAAAAATACTCTATACCTATACCTCCAGAAAATTTAGCTGTGTATCAGGTTTATTTTTAAATTAATTGTTTTTTGATGTTTGTTTGTTTTTTTTAATTTTTTGTTTGAAGGTGGAGGGTGGGGGTGGGCAGTGAGGGGGGGGGAGAAAGAAGTGAAGGCTACATATGTATGTTTATTTATATTTACTACTGCAGATTTAGGTCAATATTTGCGTGTAATTTTAGGTTTTTGAGTTTAGAATTCAGTTTTTCAACAAAGACAAAAAATAAAAATATTTTATGCTGCAGACTTAAATCTGTATAAAATATCACTGGCAACTAACATAGAAAAAAATTGAGGCTGTATTAATTGACTAAGGCTTGTACTGAGGTTAATGTTTCAATTCTTAGTTTTTTGCTCTCTTTTTAAAAACTTTAATGTTTTTGTTTTGATTTTTTTTAGCTAGTATTATGTGGCAAGAATTTGGTCTAACATTATTTCTTTTATTTCTGGTTTATATTTCTACGCTATTCATACATTATAGATTAATTAGTGCTTCAGTTAGCATGGCTTCAATGGTTGGTTTTTTGGTTTTTTTTTGAGTTAGAGGATCTTTAGCTATAAAACCATCCATAACTTTTTAATTACTTTTTGACAAAAGGTTCTTTCCTTCTAAAAAATGCTGCCACCAAATTTAGAATTTTTTTTTGAAATTTTTTAATGATAAAAAATAAAATAAAAAAGTGGAAAACTTGAACTTTTTTAAACTGTTATAACAACAATCTTGTTACCAACCCCCTCTTTATATCAGAGTTAATCATTTTCTAGTGAGTTGCTTTCCACATAGTGAATTATTTGTTCCATTAACAAAAGTTTAAAATAAATTTTTAATATAAATTTTGGTTAAAAGACATTGAATTATATTTGTAATCTAAAACTTAATGCACTTTTATTTAGAACTTTAGTGTAAACATTATAATAGCCATTTGTTCAAATAAAGTTTTGTGTTAAGGAGTTTGAAATTGTGATTTTTGATGAATATTAATGAGTATTAAGAAGATAAGCATTTATTTTAAAATTCTCTTAAAATCTGTTGTGACCATTTCATCTTTATATAGGGTTCTTTTGTATACTTGGTCTTTTTTATTGTAACTTTTCTCTTCTTTCTCTATTGAAAAAGTTTTTGCACTTAAATATTAATTTTGATTTATTGTGAATGCCTGCAAATCATGTCACAGTCTTTTCATGCAGAATTTATTAATGTGTTAGCATTACACTTTTTAATTTTTTAAATGAAAACTATTTTATTGTTTTATATAGCTGATATTTTTAGTCATACTTGCTTATACTTGCTCATACTCGCCATTATTTAGTTATTTGCTAATGATGACTAGAGCGTGATTTATGGTCCCTCTTCCCCTTAGCAGTGAAATTTACTGTTGGACAATCAAAATGTTCAATTGCTGGTGTTTTGAGTCTTTCATCAATTAGTTTTACCTCAAAGTTAATTTTATTAAGTTACAATTTTTACTTACAATAAGTTTAAATTACCATGAATTTTTTTTTTTTCTTTTTCATATTTTTATCTCTTTTTCCTATAAAAATTCTTATAAATCATTTTCTTCAATTTGATGCTTTTATTATTTTCTATAAATTAACTAATAGTAAAAACTCATCATGTTGATCCTAGTATCACCTCTCATCATTTTGATCATCACCTCTCATCATGTTGATCATCACCTCCCATCATGTTAATCCTAGTATCACCTCTCATCATGTTGATCCTAGTATCACCTCTCATCATGTTGATCCTAGTATCACCTCTCATCATGTTTATCCTAATATCACCTCTCATCATGTTGATCATTACCTCTTATCATGTTCATTATCACCTCTCATCATGTTGATCCTAGTATTACCTCTAAATCTCTTGTATGTCCTGAAGAAATCATTACCTAAGTATTTAGTTACAAATTTTTATAACGATATTCAATTTTTTTGTACTTACCTTTGTTTTAAAACTGGAATCAAATAACATTTTATGAATATCAACATATAGATTCAACAAATACAATCAATTACAAAGTTAACATCTGCTAAGAACGTGCTTTTGTACTTTCCATTCTCGCACTACTTCAAATCTTCTGTCAATCGTCTTCTTATTCTTTAAATCTCTACCTTGCCTTCTGTTAGCTCCTAACTTAAGTTGTGGTAGCTTGCAGTCTTGTTTAAAAATTCAATTGAAAAAAAATGACAAAAAAATTCCTGTCTAAAAAATTGAGGAAACTGTCTAGTAATGGTAAATAAATGTTTCAGATTTCAGTAAACATTTTATCATAAACCTAGCATTTGTCATAATTATCATTTTCTACAACAAATTATAAAAAGTATTTTTTTCACTGAATTAGTAATGTTCTTTTAAAATTCATCAACTTATTACTGTTTTCATAAAATCAGCACACCAAGCAACACAGGAGTTTGGTTAAATTATTTAAAAAGTTTTCAGATTCTGGGCCTGTGTAGTTATTAATCAAACATTTTTTATTTTTAAATTCACATACAAAAAATAATCTTAAATTAAAATGTTTTTATTTAGACATTGAAACCTAGTATGGTGGTTGTTCGAAACGCTATTGACAAGTCATTGGCTGAGAGGGATGCAAATATAAATAAATTCTGTGCTTGTCTAAACAAAGATATACTTCAGTTAACAAAAGAGGTTCGACAGGTTAAACAAGAGGCTCAGGTATGAAGATATATATATATGTATATATATATATATATATATATATATATATATATATATATATATATATATATATATACATATATATATAGAATAATTTATAGGGTAGACTGGGGCAATTTTGTCACTTTAGCTGCTTCAATGTTGTCTGTTTAACCTGATATGCTTTTACTTTATACCATTAACTGAATAATATTGAATAAACTTTAATTAGTTTGAAAACACATTTAAAAATTAAAAAAAAAACAAATTACTCATGCTCAAGAACAACAATTTGTATTAAACATTTACATGGGTGATTTTGCCTTTTATGGGGCGATTTTGCCAATGTAAAAAGAGTTATAGCTTTATTATATTTTATTGAATTAAGCTCATTCTGTACACATGTCAATGCAAAAGCAGACTTCTCATGCCCATTCATGATAAAAAATGCATTAGAGCTTCTTTCTGGTGAATTCACCCATGCCACACCGCACACACAGCAACGAGTTGTTTTTTTGCTGTTTCTGTTATAAGCATTTGATTTAATAATGATTTTAACCTATAGAATTTCCTTTTCTTTGAGCCACTTGCTTTTATTTGATTGGGTGAAAATTTCCTTTTCTTTGAGCCATTTGCTTTTTTTTGTTTTATAGAGAACTTCTTCTTTGAGTCACTTGGACTGGAAAACACATCCAGAGATTTTCTATTCTTTATTTTCTTTATTTTCTCTTTTTTCTTCAAAATTTCAATGTTTTCAACAAATATAATGTGTGCAAAATGAAGTTTTGTGTAAGTTGGGTTTGAAATCTTCTTCAGAGAAGGAACAATTTTTCTTAGTAACGTAAAATTTGTCTCTACTTGTTAGAAATTGATGTTATCTCTGAATGACTCCCTTTTTTTATATTTCTGTTTCTTTACAGTGTTACAGAGAGGGTACAGCCCACAATAAGCGAATGCATAAACAATAAGTCCTCTTTTCACAACCATTTCTTCCCATACACTGTTAAAAACAAGAATTGATTGTGAGGTAAAGAGATTGATAATCTGTCATAGAGTTGTTTGGACAAAGTCTCTGACCATTTATGTTTTTAGACTATTATGGCCATCTAAATAGAATAAGTCTTTTTTCATATCAATCTTTTTTCGATGATTATTGAATGTTTTAAGTAATTGATAATCTTGTTCATTGTAATTTAATTAACTACATTTTTAAGAGGCTCTTGTTGGAAAAATCAGGAAGGAGTTTCCCCTTAAAAATTAAAAATGGCAATAGACTGTCCACTGAGGCATTTATAGTTGCCATTAAGGTTGTTAAAGTTCCTTTCTCAGCTATGGTTAGTTTTTGAACTTGTTGTGTGCCTTTTTTTGATAAAACCTTAACAGAAATAGATGACACCGAAGACAAAACAGTTTCATCGCAATTATAAATAAATACCCGTTGATTTTTATCATCAATATCAAGAGCAACCTTTTCACTATTTTTTAAAAATTTCTCTATTTGTTCTTTATTAAAAGCTTCCGCATGTGTTTTAGATAATTCTTCCAGAGCGTGAAGAATCAACTGAGGATGTTTACGCTTGAAAGCCAGTCACCAGTCAGTAGGCAAATTTTTTTGAAATATTCGGCAACAATGTAATTATTTGGTATATAAATAAACATTATACCTCAACCACTTTGTTGTCTATGGTAATTTACTATCTACCATGTAAAAAACCTGTTTATCAGTGCTTGTTCCTGTTGCTTTGTAAACAGTATTTTTCCTCCCTCAGAGCTTGATTGTCGGTGCCTATCTTATCTTTCAGCGTTAATCTTGGTACTCCAAATGTTTTTGTTGCTGTCAATATTTTACCGCCATCTTTGACAGCTTAAATAGCCAATTGGAGGTTCGTATCACTCTTGAATTTCTTTTTCTTTGAAAGATACTTGTGTACCATCTAAAACATAGGTAATTTAAAGCGAGTTTTAGATTTTGACACTTAAGGTAATAATGCAACAAGACAATTATTACCGATTGACACAATAACTATCTTTTTAAATATCAATGCTTGCGTTTTATAATGATGTACTTTGAACATGCTAATCAATATAGTGGCTCACACGTCCCGGGAATCATGAGAAACTGCCACGAAAGACTCCGAAAAAATCCTTTTGAGGGAATAATCCTCACACATTACTGTTCTCAAAAATGCAAAAAATGAAATCTTTTGTGATTGTCCGAGAAAAAAAAATCAGTTTGAATTTTTTCATTTATTCCTTAAAATCATGAAATGACAACTCTGACTCTTTTTACATTTTTACAGCATATCTAAACAAATTCTACTCAATCACTCTTTAGATATGGATACTAAGATGAATGTGTACACAATAATCTTTAAAAAGGATTCCTAAATCAAGCCAAACAAATTATAAACTCTTGATGACTTTAGACACTCTTGCTGTTGAAGTCAACCATGCATGTTTTGAGCCACTTTGCATACTCTGGATGGTTGTTGGGCCTTTTGTATCTTTCTCAATGATATTTGAAGCTGTGATGCAGTGCCTCAGTGGCTTGCTCACTGTATTTGCCAAGTGATTCTTCTTTCAACAGAATAAAGTCTTCCACTTGGAAGAACACTGCGTGAACTTTTGGGGTGACACTGACCCCTTGGAGAGAAAGTTATGATGCTCTGAAGGCCTGAATCTTTAAAGCAAAGTGAAGATCAAGGGTGCTGCCAAAGCAGGAGGACACTACAGCATCAAACTTTTGAAGAGTGTCGATGATGCCAAAAATATTGAAGGCACAATCCTGTATAAAGAAATGCTCAAATTTAGTAAAGAAAAACAGAAACAAAACACTATACCATGTACTTCTGAAAAGATTAGCATAAGGTAAGTTGTAAAACTTAAAAAGTACCTTCTCAGCCAGTTGCCTCAGCACATCTACATTCCTCAGAAACTTACAACATTCATTGCCAGTAAACTGGCCACCATGGAAAGGCTGGCTCTTGATGTGCAGTGATCTTGGCCAATCATCAGCCTTTGGCCAAGCCTCTTTCAAGACCTTGAAGAGGTGATTGACCACACCAAGGAGGAGGTGGAGCTCCATGGGTGCTATGAAGGTGAGGACCAAAGAGCTGTCTCGTTGGTCGAAGAGTGGCAAGTGAATGACTTTCTTGAACAGTTGTGCTTGTTTTGGATCTTGCCTATGTACCTGAAACACAAGAACAATTTTATTTTTCCAATTTTTTTTATTAAATTGACATAAATGAAAGAATAAAGGTTAGATCTGGTATCAAGAAACAGTTATTTTTGTTTGAATTGGTAACTGAAATAGTCAAAAATTAAGACTGTTATAAATTTTCCACGTAAATAAGGAATGTAATTTTTACCTGAAAGGCATCAAAGCACTGTTGCAGTGACCCAAACGTCCGAAGGTTCCCTTTTTGAGAGAGTTTTTTGCTTCAACATCACACCAAGTGCAAGGATGTGAGCAGGAATGGGACTGAATGCCACATACAATGTTGGCCAGTTTTAAGTTGCAGGAGAGGAGAAAGTCAACTCCATCAGGATGGATTAAGTAAAGGATCTTCTGAATGTTGGTGTAGTTTTCAGGAACATCTTCAGCAATGGCAACCAGAAGTTGGCGCTTGACGCTTGTGTCTTTTGCAATTTGTGAAGCCAGAGTCTTTTTTCGAGGGGGAGATTGTAAGTCTTCAGGTTGTTCAGCTTCTTGAACTCCGAGGCTGATTTTAAGAAAGCCTCCTCCACCATCAATGCCAAACTTCCTGACATGTTCTGAGTAAATTTTCCTCTGGAGCAGCAGCTGATCAAGAAGGTGTGCTAGTTTGATGCAATGAACAACAATTTGACTTCTTTTTTCTGTTTTGTCAGTGGTGATCTCAATTGTAGATTGGGTAAAGTATTCTGCTAAGCTCTTGCCAAGCTCCGCAAACTTTGCGTGAATGTTTGGCTCCAAGACTCGAGTCTGGGAGAAGTGGTTAAGTGTGAACACTAGCTTCTTTACAGATTGATTTGACAGCCCGGTGTTGGCTTGAAGTTGCACTAAGTCTCAAGCGCTCAAAATATCAGCTTCTGGGAAGAGATTTTTGGCACTGGATGGAACTATGATCACAGAGGAATTCTTATTACTAATTTACAAAAATCTCTTAAGTATTTAAACCACAAAAATAATGTAGCAGTACCTATTAAGAACAATAAGTTTTACCTTTCTTCGCTCGCAAAGGGCGCCCACCAGAGGCTTGAGCCAGTTTCACAGTCCCATGTAGAGAGGCTTCCTTGGCAGCAACTACAGATGCTGCAATTTGCTCTCCAACCTTAGGGTTTTCAAGTGCAAGTGCTGTCATATTTTCACTGAAGGAGGCATTGCTGCAGTTGTGTGGCACCCCTCTTCCAATGATTGAAAGGCAGTCTGAGCACCTCTGCTGTGTTGCTTGAGGCTGTGCTGAATTTGAAGACGGTGGGTTGTCCAGAGGATGCTTTTCAAGGAACTTCATCCGCCTTATCTTACAGATAAGACAGTCACATGCTTGCTCTCTTGTAACTGATCTCATCCTGATAGAGGAGAAGTCAAAGGGAGGAGAAATAGTGACAGACTCTCCCCTTGCTTTTTTCCCTAATGCAAGCCTACATGTGTCACAAATGTCTCTGGGCACTCTTGAGTCACTGAAGTCTATTAGAGTTGGAAGGGTCTCTAGCACAACTTGTATCAAGTGGCCTGTCACCTCTCTGACACACTTTCTCATGCAGAGAAAACAAACTGTTTTCCTGCATTCATCATGGGACTTGACTGAATTAGGCATTAACGCAAAGCAGACCTGAAGAAAATCACTACTTTTATGCATATGATTAGGGCTGTCATTGGTGACTAGCAAAAGTTGACATTGAAAATGTATTTAAAAATTAAAAATAAAATGAGTTATTGGTCAAGAAACACCTTGTCATCATTAGATTTTTATGGAAAATTTATCTCTAAAATGGGATCCGAAGCAGATAAATTCTCATGCACAGATATGTAGGTATTGCACACTTTATTTTGTCAGTGCTATTTCCCGGAATTCAGAAAAAAATTTTTGATTAAAAATATAGCACAAAGCAAATATTTAAAGATTGGTCCTTTAGACATATTGGGAAGAACTAACAAATCCTGTCTAATAAAAAGTTACATATCAGGAAATGGTATCAATTACGGCTTGTTAGAATAGATATAAAACTTTAAAAAGGATTTATATTAATATATTTATATTTTACTTTTTTTTTCTTAGTAGAAATGTTTTTGGTCAAATTCATCTCAGTATCCATATCTAAAGAGTGCTTGAGTAGAATTTGTTTAGATATGCTGTAAAAATGCAAAAAGAGTCAAAGTTGTCAATTCATGATTTTAAGGAATAAATGAAAAAATTCAAACTGATTTTTTTTTCTTGGACGGTCACAAAAGATTTCATTTTTTGCATTTTTGAGAACAGTAATGTGTGAGGATCATTCCCTTCAAAGGATTTTTTCAGAGTCTTCCATGACATGATTCCCGGGATTTCTCATAATTCCCAGGGCGTGTGGGCTGTAAACAATCTGCAAATCTTTAATGATAAGAAATACGAATAAAAGAAATACATTTAATTGGAAAGACAACATTTTTGAACACAAAATTTTAGGAGAATTATAGGAAACTTTTTTTAAGTTAGATTATAAAGTACTTAAGTTTTAAATGTATATCTAAAAACTCTTTTTACATTTAATTGGAACAAACAACATTTTTGAATACAAAATTTTAGGAAACTTATTTATTATATCTTTAAAATACTTCAAATAAATTTATCATACAACTTATTAATATTAAATTATTATATTAATATTAAATATTATTTAGAAAGCAAAAATGATGATCATAATATATTTTTTTAAACTGTGTGACTATTTCATCATTTTGTGTCAAAATCACCCCACAATATTCCTCTTGTAAAAAAACTTATTTAATATATATACCATGAACGCCAGTTAGATAGTTTTAACAAATTTATGAAACTCTCACCTAAGCAGTTATTCTCAAATAAAGTTGCAATCAATTTCACAAAACTAATAATAATGTCACTTGGAGCAAGAGTGACACGATAATTTCAATTGATATCATTAAACAGCAAATCACATTTAAAATAACAATAACCAATCAAATTAGACGGAAACAATGATCAATCAATAGATATAAGGTTATAGTTTTATAATAAATATTTTACATCATCTTAATATGGTGTTATGCCAAAATGACTTTTCTTGAAATATTAAAAGTGACGAAATCGTCCTCGTGGTGAAATTACCCCAGTCTACCCTACATTCCATAATTTATATTTGAAAAAGTATGCATTCTGATAGAATTGTCATTTAATTATTTATCAAATGTTGCTAATTGTCTTGAGTTTTAGTTAAAATTTAGAAGTGTGTGTATTTTCTTTATTTTTTAGAACCCACAAATTTTGGATCCAAACTCGACCGCTTCAAATGTGAAAGAAATTATATCAAGCTTAGCTATCAAAATGGAGAACATTCAACAATTAGCAATGAAATATAAAGGTTATCAAAAAAATTTTAAAGTAGAAGTAACACGATTTGAAGAACTTGATGAAGTATATTCTGACATTAAGTTGAAGCAGTTACTTTGGAGTTGTTCACAAGACTGGGATGCTTTATTTACTAAGTGGATGGGTGTAGGTGTTATTAAAAAAATAAAGCATTGATTTGGTTTTTATGTTTATTGTTTAGCTGGTAGTGTTATTGATATTGATAATTAATTGATATTTTTTGTTTTTTACATAGATCTCCTTTACAGACTTAAACCCAGAAGATTTAAGCACAAGTGTTATAAAGTATGCCAAAGCAGTATTACAACTTGAAAAAGGTTTGCCCTCTAATGCAATTGTTCCAATTTTAAAAGAAAAAGTTGAAGGGATGAGAGCTAAGGTATTTAAAAAAACACTACAAAAAAAATTTTCTTTCAAATTTAAAGTTTCTTGAAATAATTGCTAAATAAAAAAAATTGTAGCTCCCAATGATTACTGATCTGCACAATCCTGCATTGAAAGCTAGGCATTGGGAAGTTATAGAAACAATTCTTGGACACAAGTTTGCACCTGATTCAGTTTTTGATTTGAAACTTCTTGAAGAAATTGATGCATTTAAAAAAATTGAAGAAATAAAAGAAGTAGCTTCACAAGCATCAAGTGAAGCATCACTTGAAATGATTCTTAAAAAGGTTTAGATATTGCGTATTGTTATTGCATATTGAATGTGTAAATTGAATTTCTTATTGTTTTTCTTATTGGTTATGAATATTTTTCTACATAAAATTTAAATTTTAGGTTGAAGATTCATGGAAATCAACTGAGTTTATTGTTCTTCTACACCGAGATTCAAAAGACGTCTTTATTCTTGGTGGGATTGATGAAATACAAGCAACACTTGATGATAGTCAAGTAAACATTGCAACTATTGCAAGCTCTCGTTATGTAGCTCCCATTAAAGGGAAGGTTGATGAATGGGCAAAACAGCTAAACTTATTCAGTCAAACACTTGTATGATATAGAAGTTCTTTTTTAAATAAAGTTTGTTAAACAATTTATTGTACAAAAGTCACATTACATATTATTTAATTTGGAAATAATGCTTTACACGTTCAGTTTTTATTTGTGTGTTGTCAGGATAATATTGTTTTACTTTGTTTTGAACCTGAAATGTTTGCTCCTTCAGAGCTAGTATTTTTTGCATGTGATATATTTTTTATTTTTAGTCCTTATCTTTTTAACATCTGTATGCTTTTTTCATTCATTTTTGCACATTCATGGTCATTTACACAAGTTCTGATTACCTTATACCTTGTAGATTTTTTTTGTTAACTTCTGGTATCATGTCATATGTTCGAAAAAAAATGTATAAGAATGAGTTTTAGCTTATTACAAAAAATGAATGTGCATTTTTTTAATGAATTGGTTTTTGTTGTTACTATTTAAATAACTTTATAATGTTTTTTTGCTTCCAAGGATGAGTGGATGACTTGCCAGCAAAACTGGCTTTATCTGGAATCAATATTTAGTGCACCAGATATTCAACGGCAGCTACCATCTGAAGCTAAAATGTTTATGCAAGTTGATAAATCTTGGAAAGAAATTATGAGAAAAGTAAATCGCTTGCCAAATGCTCTCAGAGCTGCTACACAACCTGGCTTGTTGAAAGTATTTCAACAAAATAATAGTCTGCTTGATCAAATTCAGAAGTGTTTAGAAGCATATTTAGAATCAAAGTGTATGGTTTTTCCAAGGTAAATCATTTTACTTTTTTTCTTATGATTTAATTCATGAATATTGTTTTAACAATATATGCATGGTATTGATAGTATATGCATATTATTTTGTTAATGTATGCATGTTTTTGATAATAAATGCCTATTGTTTTAACAATATAGGAATGTTGTTGATAATAAGTTTGAATTTAGATTTTTTTTCTTGTCAAATGATGAACTTTTGGAAATACTTTCACAAACAAGAAACCCACATGCTGTACAACCCCATTTACAAAAATGCTTCGATGCAATATCTAAGCTTGAATTTGGAACATCTGTTCAGCAGTCCTCTGGTACACCTGAGAGACCATCTTCTGGTAGTAATAGTACAAAGAGTAATGATATACTTGCAATGATCTCTCCTGAAGGAGAGACAGTTGCTCTTACAAAGGTAAGCTGTTTTCTACTTTGTTTATTTTACTTTGCTATTTTTTACTAATTGCTCTAAAAAAAATTTTTAAGTATTGTAAATGACATTGCAAAGGATGAACATCTTTTCTTTTCAAGGAAATAAAAGTCTAAATATAATATTATATTGAGAAAGATTTTTATAAGATTTTTTTGTGGGTTTATTAATAGCATTATATTGGTTAAATTTTAAGCCAGTTGAATAAATTTTAAGGTACAAATTTGCTTTTTTGAGCTGAAAACAAAATGAATTTTTTTTGTTGGAAAAATGTTTCGAATTTTAAAAATTTGCCTTATTTTCTGTGTTTGCACCAAATGGTTTTTATGATCGAATATACATAAATATTTTATAGGGATTTGATTGTTTTTTACTATCACTAATTTATGTTAAATTATTTTTATTTATGCATTTATAAATTAGTTATCTTTTTAATTTATTATTGTTTATACATTTGTAAAAAAAAAATTGTTTGAACCACTAGTGTGGTGTTAGCTCAGTGATTAAACTTGTGACTAAATCATATAACGAACTGTTAATTTACAGTATCCATCTAGATAAATATTTTTAAAAATGTATATTCAACATCTTTTGAGCAAAATGTTAGAATACTGCTTACAGAGGTAAGTTCTTTTAACTACTTCAGATTAGATCAGGTTCAGGATCATCATGATCATTCTGACACTGGTAACATATAACATGTACTGGTAACATATAAAACCTGCTCCATGTACCTGCTGCCTTGTAGAATTTGACTCTATTCATAAGATTTTGCTTGTGACTTCATAATATTGGTTATGCAACTTTTCTTGTTATCTCCTAATGAGGGTACAGCATTAAAACTTAGTTTAATGGTTCTGAGGCAATCTGGTAGTAAGGTTTACCAAATTATCAGAGGCTGCTTCCATCAACAGCTGTGAAATATCAGAGTATTAAGATTGCCAATTTGCACATGGTTGGTTGCACATGGTTGGCCTATCAAAGCTATTTTTATTTCTTTTTGAACTTGCAAAAAATTTTCTAACATAAAAGTTGTACTGCTCCACCTAGTCCTTGAGTCACGAATCAAAGCTTCCAAATGTTTCAACAATGTTTGGCTGAAGATCATAATTGTTGCTTACAGCTTACACGCTTTACATTTACAAAATATTTTTACTATTTTTCTAATTTTGGCAAGAAGTTCTTGAAATTCAGTTGACAATGGTAGTACCAAACCTTCATTTGTAATTTGAACATTTTTAGCACATTTGATTAAATTTTTATCTTCTTCTAAACTGTTGTCATCATCATCATTTTCATCATTGTCATCATCATTATCATTCTCATCATCATGAATAACAGTTTCATCGGTATCAACAGGTTGACAAACATTGTGTGGTAATGTAGCATGGTTTTTTTGGAAAGCACATTATTTATGCATAGATGAATTGCATCATGATCATCACATCATCATCATCATCATCATCATCATCATCATCATCATCATCATCATCATCATCATCATCATCATCATCATCATCATCATCATCATCATCATCATCATCATCATCATGAACAGTTTCATCGGTATCAAAAAGTTGACAACATTGTTATGTGGTGATGTAGTATGATTTTTTTTAGAAAGCACTTCATTTATGCATGATGAATTGCATGATTATAATACATTTAATGTTCAGGTTTAGTATCATAGCCAAATTTTTTTATCAGATTGGCTCCATCAGTAACAGAGGCAAAAATATATTTGTTTAATTAAACAAAATAAATCATGTTTTTTAGTAATAAGTTTAATGGCTTTAACTGCTGGCATTGTGCCATGCATCCTAAACATTTAAAGAGATATAAATCCTCTTTTGTAATGAATATTCAGTTTAGGTTTCTCTTGTTTTTAAATGATTTGTCAAATGTAAGGCTAAATTTGCCATTGTTTAGAATGATTTGTTTCATTTAATCAATTACTTGTTTCTTGACTGAATAAAAATATTTCATAATTAAATCATGAACAGTTTGATACTTTTTGGGATGTTATACCCTTGAGCACAAAACACTGATTGTAAAACTTGACTGTTAGCAATTGTTGTAAAACTTAATCCATCCAGTGCAGTCAATCTGCTAAAAATATCAGGTAAAGTTTTAAGCCCAGAACTAAAAGAGTTTTTAGCTATCAGTATTTTATGAATAGGATTACTTTCAACAGCCTCAGAGGCTTAGACATTGCATTTTAAAAAGTCAATTCTATGTTTTGTTTTCAAGTGTCTTATTATGGTGTATGTAGTTAAGCCTGGAGTTTTTAATAAATTTTTGCTGGCACTTTTATTTATGTTTCAACAAAAAAACAGTAATGCTACCATAAATGGCAATGGACATGATATCTAAATGCTTTGAGTTTCCAGCGAAGCAAAACACAAATAGACTAAAAAGATAATACATTGTTGTAAAAATATTTTCAAGGTTTGAACTTTTAGGAAAAATAAGTTTGAACCTGAATGCTGAAATTTTGATGGAAAGTTTAAACTTTCAA
Source organism: Hydra vulgaris (assembly GCF_038396675.1). NCBI lineage: Eukaryota > Metazoa > Cnidaria > Hydrozoa > Anthoathecata > Hydridae > Hydra > Hydra vulgaris. The sequence goes on from NC_088931.1 coordinate 21,461,215, forward strand.
ACTTGAACATGTTCGAACTACCAGTTCTAGTGTGCTGTTTTTTTTTTAAGTTTTTTTGCAACCTTAAATTTAAAAAAAATTTATTCAGGGTTTAAAAGCTCGTGGAAATGTAGAAGATTGGCTTGGTAAGGTAGAAGAAGCCATGGTTATTTCACTTAGAAAATTAACCAAATTATCTATATTAGACTATGATACTAAGCCAAGGGAAAAATGGATCTACCATTATTGTAGTCAGGTATGCTTTATTGAGATTTAAGTAATATTTTTTATTTACATAACAATAAAAATTTATTATTTTTATTTACATAACAATAAAAATTTATCTTTATGTAAAGTTAATGTAAATTTTATTTTAATAGGTTTTTTGACTGTTTCTCATATTATTTGAAGTTAATGCAGGTTTTGTTTTAATAGGTTGTTTTAACTGTTTCTCAAATTATGTGGTGCACAGAAGTATCTAGTTTGTTTAAAGAAAACACAATAGAAGCAATGCAGCAGTTTGAAAGAAAATCTTTCACCAACTTGAATAAACTTGCTGCTTTAGTCCGTGGTCAGCTTTCAAAACTAATCAGAAGTACACTTTGTGCTTTGATTACAATAGATGTACACGCAAGAGATATCATTAGTGGCTTAATAGAAAAAGAGGTGAATATTTTTTTATTCACAATGCTGTGTGAACAAACTTTTTTTGTTTGATTAAAACTGTTTTTGATTTATGTAGCAAAAATTATTAAATTAATTAGTAGTTGCTAGCGGCCTAGTTGGGAATGAATTTGTATAAAAAAGAAAAGGGCACTCTTCTTTTCCACTGGAAAAGTTCCACATTAGTTTTCATGTCATGAGTAACACCTCACATTCCTTAAATCATTTACTTTTTCTATCAATATTACATGAAACTTGTTATTTGATAGTTTTAATCCTATTTTTAGTTGTTTTAATAAAAATAATAATTTAGGTGGACAAAATTTTAATAGAAAATTTATTTTAGGTGGACAATGAAGCTAGTTTTGAGTGGATAAAACAGCTTCGTTATTATTGGGACAGTGAAATTGATAATTGTATTGTTCGTATGTCTAACTCAATGTATGTTTATGGTTATGAGTATCTAGGGGCGTCTCCACGATTGGTTATTACACCTTTAACAGTAAGTGCTGATATGCTGCTTTTTCTTATATATAATTTTTTTTTTAATCTATTGTAATTTTAAAATTAAGCTAATTTTTGTTTATGTTTTGAACAAATATTTATCTAAATATTTATTTAGTAAAAATTATTAACTTATTATTAGGATCGTTGTTATCTTTGTTTAATGGGTGCATTGCAGTTAGATCTTGGTGGTGCTCCTGCTGGTCCTGCAGGGACTGGAAAGACAGAAACAACTAAAGACTTAGCAAAAGCACTAGCCAAGCAATGTGTTGTATTTAACTGTTCCGAAGGTCTTGATTATAAAATGATGGGGAAGTTCTTCTCTGGGCTTGCTACTTCAGGAGCTTGGTCCTGCTTTGATGAGTTTAATAGAATAGATATTGAAGTGCTTTCTGTTATAGCACAACAACTCCTAACCATAAGGAATGCAAAGTTAGCTAAAGTAAGAGTTTTGCTAAAATATTAAACTAGTAGTATTCAGATAATTTATTTAGTTTTATATATTCTCTTTGTATATTCACTTCCTTAAGGCTCAAGGAGGTCACTAAAGTACATGAGGCTACTTTCTTTTTTAAATATATATTTTTTACTAATTGTTTTTATACCTCTCTCTCAATCTTCAAAACTCCAAAAACTCCAAAACAAGAACCTTGACAAACAAGGTCTTTACATGGAAAATTTAGTTTAAGATTTTACCTCAAGGGATGTGGAGGGTTTGAAATCCATTTCTCTCCAGCTCCAATTGCTCTACCTCAATTGCCACAAAAGTATACTTTTTACCATTACCATATACTATTAATTTGCACTAACTTTATTCTTATTAATTTATATCTCTAAGTAAAATAAAAATGTTAATTTTAGTTTTAAAAAAACAATTTTTAGAAAAGTACACATTTTATAAATTTTTATTCAGCAAAATCTTTTCATGTTTGAAGGCAGAGAAATAAAACTTGTGCCTACTTGTGCAGCATTTATTACAATGAATCCTGGTTATGCTGGTAGAACTGAACTTCCAGATAATTTAAAAGCATTGTTCAGACCTATGTCAATGATGGTACCAGATTATGGCAAGTTTTTCTTGATTTTTATTGCTAAGCGTGTGTATTATAATGAAATGTGTAATATACATATATATATATAAATATATATATATATACATATATATATATATATATATATATATATGTATATATATGTATATATATGTATATATATATGTTTATATATATATATATGTATATATATATATATATATATATGTTTATATATATATATGTTTATATATATGTATATATATATATATATATATATATATATATATATTATTTAGATGAATAAAAATAATTAATTAAATTGATTATTTATATTTAAATTGATTATTTGATTATTAATTGACCGCTAATCAGTTATTTTTATTCATCTAAATAAAAAATATATATACCATAAAATCGCCTAAGTTCAGTCACTATGTAACTTTGGTCATTTAAGGAAAAATATAAATAAAGCATATAAAACGCAAATTTTACAAACTTTTTTTTTTCTCAAATAATATGTATTATTACTTCATAAATATGAATCTATAAAAAAAAAATGTTTATTTGCTGAAATAATTCTCTAGCAAAACAACAATTCTAAAAAAGTGATACTATTAAAATCCAAAATAAGCAAAGTGTTAAAATAAATGATCAAGTTTAACTTGAGTATTATTAAGAATCACCAAGTTAATAATATTTACAAAAAAAAAGTTATTAATTTTTAAATATAAAGTACTTTTTTTTGAAAATTAGTGAAATTTTGATATACGCTAACTTCAGTCATTCATAAATTAACAACAAAGAAGACAAATAGCAGGAATGTTGTGAAATATTAATATGTGAAAAATGTGAATTTGTAAATATGAGTATAGTGTTGCAAATGTAAAATTTAACTTTCCTGTTTATTTAATAGTAAATTTTGATATTTTTATAATGGATACTCACTCTTTTATTTTAAGAAAGAATCTGTTTATAACTTCAAAATTAACCTGTTTTAAAATAAAATTTACCGGTCAATTTTCAGGTAAGTTTGTATCACTGATATGAACTAATTACAAAACAATAATATATTGCAATGCATGAAATAGTTCTTTTGCAAGTTAATATATCTATGTCATCTATGGACTTACATGAGAAAGCAAGGATGACTTGTAGTTTGAAAGCTGTGGGCCAAGGTATGAGTAAAAGGAAAGCAGCTATAATATTTGGCTTCAAAAGATCAACTTTCATCATCAGAATTAACTGGAAGCATACTAAATAAAATGGCAAACCAACTAAGTTGAGCGACAACATCATGAGGACATTTTAGTTAAAATTTATATTTATGAGTGATATTGGTTTTAGTTTGACAAGACTTGAAATACTGTGTCTTGTTGATAACTACTTGGTTAATTCAAATCAAATGTGTTTTGATGGTGGTGAAGTTACACTTGCCTGGGTTTACTCATTTATTAGACGTCATTGTGATAAGCTATCGCTCAGAACTTTAAATAATATGGCATCAAACCGCGTCAACTCAGCAGGCACTATTGATCGATGGTATTTGTTAAAATTAATTGTTTATATATGCATATACTTTTTTATTAAATTGTTTTTTAATAAAAAAAGGTGCAATTTTTATAAAGTAAAACTCAATTTGTTTGCAATCTTTTCAAAGTTTCCGTTTTTAATGACCTGTTTTATAATTCTTTCAAGTTATTTAATTAAGTTTTGCACAAGTTTCTGATATGTACAATATACATGTATTCGCAACTAAGCCATTTCATATTTTTAATTGTGATGAATTTGGCCTTCAATGTGATCAATGCAAATTTTAGTGTGTTGAAAAGGTTCATAATGCCTTAGAAATTTTGCAGTAGCAATGAAAAAGCTTCAATCACAATACTTTGCTGTGATGCTTTTGGAACATTCTTTCCTCTTCAAGTTTTATTCCAAGGCCAAAAGTAATATTTAGGATGAATTTGGTATTTATTTTAAAAAGCATTTAAAACAGATGTGCAAAGAATCTGTAAAACTCCAAATTATACAAACTAGTAATTTAATTATTTGAATTTTTAGATTGATGTCCAAATGGCTTCTAACCTAGGACAGGCCAAACGATGCTACCTATGGTGTCAAGCAGTCTGCCTAGATGAAAGGACCTAGTTTTGTTGGATGGTTCAAAAAAACATTTGTTCCACATTGCTGCAAGCTTGAAGGCTCCAATGTCTTTTTTCTAGATGGCCATGCCTAACGTGTAATGCTGGAACTAATTCACTTAGCAAAAGAGGAGAGTATTATTATTTTTAAGCTACCGGCTTATACATCTCACATGCTCCAACCACTTGATGTAGGTGCATTCAGGATAAGGAAAAGGATATGGCATCCTGAATAAACCTAGTTGCCCTGGATTGCTCAAACAGCTTATTAACCTAAGCTTTTTCAGCAATAATGTGCTTCAAAGCAACAGATATTTTTCCAATGTGTTGGGAAAATATAACTAATGAAAAATTAACTATTGGATTGATTTTTGCGCCATGTACTTAAGCCTTACCAACACTGCCTGTACCAGTCACCACAATTCCAGAAATTCCTTTAAGTATTCAAAAGCATAGAACTTCAAGTAACAAACTTCTTCGAGCTCATTAAAACGAAGACCTTCTTTAACATGCTGCACATCTGCTTGTGCAGATGATTTAAAGGCATCTATTTTAAATGCTTTACATGCTGGCATGCCTAAAACTTCTGTATCAAAGTCAAAGTTAAATGTTCCTAATAATAACATGTGATAGAATTTACAAACAAGTAAATAATGGCACAAATAAAAAAAACGAAATATAAGCTAGAAAGGTTTTGCATGAAAAAACAAAGCAGCAGGCTAATTTAATTAGGACAAAAAAACGTTTGGCAAAGAAAGCTGATTTGTTTAACAAACCTACTATTAAATAACGGAAACGACAACTAGTGGAGGTAATCAAAACTCTGACCATATCAGAATATAAATTGACTTCCATATATCAAGATTGTCAATCTGATGGTTCATTGAATTCAAATAAATTTCAAGCTTGTGACATTTTTTTTGGAGGTTACAGCTCAACAACAATTATGGGTGCATTGCAAATCCTGCAACTGTTGATTATGTGGACCATTTGCTGTTCTACTTTGATTGACTGTATGTGCAAGAATTGCCAATAAACATACAAAGCTTTTTTAAAGCAAAGTATTGGTTTAAACTATTTATATTTAAAAAGGTCTTGTTTTTTTCTTTGGCACCCCAAAAGACTTTTTTTTGTGAGCCCGGGGCAACGTCCTCCTTGGTTACTGGTAATACATGATATTATATCATCATTTTACAATAAAACATCATTTAAAAATTAATTCTCATTATTTGTGACGTTAAGTTTGTGATGCATTATTGGGGTATATAGCGACCAAACTTATGAGATGGTATTGAAAGTTCTAAGTAGCTGTTCTCATTTGAAATAAAAAGTTTAATGCTAGTCTTTATTTTTATTATTTTATTTTTAAATTATAATTTAATGCTACAAAGAGCACCTAGTTGTAAAATTGCTTTTTCTAATAAATTTCTTGAATAAATTTTAAAAATTATTTTATAATTTAATGATAAAATTAGCTGTATAATACAGAAAAAAAATTTGAAAAAGCGTTTATTTATGCCAGAGATATGAATGATTGAAGTTTAAGTGACCGAACTTGGGCGATTTTATGGTATAGCTCTACTATTTAATAATATTGAGCACTGTAACATGTATATATTAATGTTGCAAGAAGAAAACCAGTGGTATCATATTTTTTATGTATGGTTTTGTTAATTTTGTTACTATATAAAAAAGTTTTGCAAATAGAAATGAATACATTGACAAAAGTAAAAAAATTTACACATAAATGAGACAAAACAATTAAAGAGCAGCAGTTATTAGTTGATATAACGCTTTAAAAAGGTAAAAAATGCAAGATATCTATCATTTAAATATGTTGAGTTTTTTATAATTAAATATATTTAAATGAGTACATTGAGAACTGTCTACGATATTAAATGTCATTGGTAGAAACATTAGGACAACTTATGTTTTTAGCAAAGTTAAATGCAAGAGCTGAATTGTCAGTTTTTGCATTATGTTGTGCTTCTGTCTTTCTGGCATATAACATTTAGAGTCATGTAACATTTACTTTCTGCAAATAAATTTTTTTTCTTGATGAGTCAAAAAAAGTTCAGCATGTATATTTATGAGAAAAGCTAAAGTTAAAATTTGCATGTTACTTGTTTTTGGAAAAAACTTCTTAAACAAGATAGAATGAAGTGTTTTAGTGTTTTATTAATTTTACTAAATTACTAATAAGTTTACACAAAATCATTTTTTTTTTTTTTTGTGATTAACGACAATATTGAAATAAGTATTACAAAGTGTTCATTTCTATTTGCTTGCCAGATTTGGCAAGAGGTTTTCTTTTTTTTTTTATTCCTTTGTTTTGGTAAAATATTATGTTGATGCAAACTTGAATTCTAACAGTATTGCTATCACTTCTCACTTTGTTTTGGTAAAATATTATGTTGATGCAAACTTGAATTCTAACAGTATTGCTATCACTTCTCACTTTGTTTTGGTAAAATATTATGTTGGTGCAAACTTGAATTCTAACAGTATTGCTATCACTTCTCACTTTATTTTGGTAAAATATTATGTTGATGCAAACTTGAATTCTAACAGTATTGCTATCACTTCTCACTTTGTTTTGGTAAAATATTATGTTGATGCAAACTTGAATTCTAACAGTATTGCTATCACTTCTCACTTTGGTATAATAAAAGAATAAGTGGTCATGAAAAAGCTTTTTTTTTTCTGTAATTTTTGTTTAATGTTTAAAACCTCAATCATTGAATCAAGCAAGTTGTCTTTATTTTGTATTTTGTTAAAGTATGACACCAAACACTCTCTTTTTTGCTGTCATTACATTACAAAGCAGTTTTTGAAAATGCTTTTAACCTTTGCAATAACACAGAAAAACCATCACATATTTTAAGTATAAAGCCAATTTTCTATAAATATTTTTTAAAAATCTAACTGAGAACTCCAAGGATGCTAATGTAAAAAAACTGTAGATTATTATCAACAACTTATTATTTTATGATATTCAATGATATTCATATGTCTTATATACTTGTTTTTCCATTTTGTAAAGTAAATAAACAAATAAGCAATTAAAAAAAAAGCATAATGAAAATAAAAAAAATATATTAATGAGATTTGTGTGAGTGAACTGATTCACAGATTTGTTTTACATCAGGTTTGTAAATAGTAGTCTTTAGTTTGAGACAAGTTTTAAGGCTGCTATCATTGAGAAAGAAAATCAAGTTACTTTTAAAGATGTCTATGTTACTATCTGCTCAAAATAATATGTTGATCCAAAAATTGTCAAGAATCCGAATGCCACCAGCCTAATGTTTTAAATAGAATTTGACCTTCTTTTTAAGAATTTTAAATTTTAATTTATTCTACTACAAATAATTTATTTTTTCTTACCACATTTTCTAGTTCTCTTTGCAAGGTTTTTTTGTTTTGAATTTTATTAACTGAAGTTCAAATCGATCTCAATTGACCTTTTGGAATGGTTTAACATTTATTTCGTTGGTATTTAAAGTAAATGAGTCAAAAATGAAAAAAGAAAGTTTTTTCTTTCTGAACTCTATAAACTGATTGCCAAAAGAATCTTTCATTTTTTTGAGAGCAACCAAAAAATATTTATTTTTAATAACACTTTTATAAATAGAAGAAATAAATTTTGATTTCTTGGAATAATATAGGCATTTCACTTTCAAGAAAAATCTTTTTTAAACAAATTTTTTAAACAATTTTTTAAACAAATCTTGTATCTTGGATGACATACTAAAACAGAAAACTGTACATAAAAATGTTATCGAACATAATTACAAAAAATATCTATAAAAAAACTGTGATATATAAAAGAATTAATTGAAAGAAAATACATCTAAACTAGTAATACCCCCCACAAACTTTTTTGCAAGCAACACATCTTTTTTTGCATTGGTTTAACAAACTTTTTGCATATTTCATTTGAAACTCTTCTTCAATATTTTTAAAATCTTTAAATAGGCTTTAAATGTTACTAAACTGGTCGTAAGTAAATTAATCCAGCCTTTTATAGAAAATCGTCAAATTAACTTATAAACTAACAAAATAGTTATGAATAACAGTTAGGTTGAGAAAAAAGTAGAATGGAAAACTCTTAAAAAATTTGTGTGCCTTTTTTTTTTTTTTCAAACTTTTGTATGTTTTTTTTTTTTCAACCAGTATGTTTTATGTATTCTTTAAATGTAAAAAAAATGAACTTGTTATTGACATGTTAATTGTAGATAAATATTTTTCTTTTTATTCAAAAAAAAATTAAGTCTTTAGCAAATATGGATGGGTTTTGATGATATTTTAAAAAAGAAAACGAATTTTTTTGAAAAATTGGCTGGGTTTTGATGGTATTTTAAAAAAGAAAACATTTTTTTGAAAGCACCATATATATATATATATATATATATATGAAGGGTCCAAGGGAAAAACCATTTGTAAAAAGGGGTCACAAGGGGTAAACCAGATTTGTCCAAATTGTTCAAGGGATAAATTGGAGATCTCCACGCTGTATAGAAGCACTTTTTACAACTATTTGCGTAAGACCCAGTCAAATTTCATTTTTCAAAAAGAACACACTTTATTATTGTAAAAATGGCGGATAAATATCAAATTCCAGATACTACAGAAATTCCAAAAAAAAGAAAAAAACTTGGTCGAAAGTGGGAACGAGACAGAAACAAACAATTATCTTCGCATATGATGGGCTTTCCGTGTAATTGCAAGCGTTATATGTGTTTTTAGAATACAGAAGAGAATTTACTTTCGTACTTCATAAAAAAATGCAAAATCAACAAGACAGCTTTCTTGCTTCAATGATTGAAGTTTTAAGTGTTAAACAAAGAAGACCTCGACAAAACGAAGAAAAAAGATTTCTTAATGTCTGCTCATTCTCTTCTAACATCAAAGTGACATGAGATAATAATACTGTTAGAGTTCCAGTTTGCATCAATGCTATTTTATCAATTTTTGGAATTGGAAAATCAAGAATAGAAAAAAATAAGAGGATTTCTTGCCAAGACTGGTAAGTAAACAGAAATAAACATTTATTTATTTACTAATTAGTAATTCAAATAAAATAAATAATGAACAAATGTGTTTTAACACAATTTCTCTCTCAAAAATAACAACAGCAAAAAAAGATTTTATATGAACTTGAAAGTTAATAGTTTGGCTTAGTTAAGTTAATAAAACATTATAAAACTTGTATATTTGATTATTTTTAAAGGAGTTTCTCCTAAAAACCACCAAGGAAAACATACAAATTGACCTCTAGCCTTTTCAGACCATATTGTAAATAATAATATTGATCATATCAAGTCTTTTAAAAGACGAAAAAGTCATTATGCATTACATGACACTAAAAAGCTATATTTACCAGAGGATCTTAACTTATCAAAAGTGTACAATATGTACAAAGAGTGCTTCCCACTGAATAAAGTTTGTCAAGAAAGCTACAGATACTTTAATAATGTGTGATTATTTCAGAATATTATTGGATATTTCTAATTTTCTACTTTCTTTTTTTACCAGGAAAATATTTGTAGAAAAGTTTAATATTAGCTTTGGTTATCTTCGTAAAGATACATGCTCCACATGTGGCAAGCTCAATATTATTCTTAAAAACCAAAGCACCTCTGTAGAACAACTCATCAAGAGTCGTCAAGAAAAAGAGCTTAACTTGCAGAAAGCAGAGGTGTTTTATGCCAGAAAGAAAGAAGTACGTTGTAATGCAAAAACTGGCCACGCAGCTCTTGCATTTGACTTTGCTAAAAATATGAATTGTCCTAATGTTTCTACAAACAATATTTATTATCATAGACAGCTTTCTATGTACACATTTAATATACACTGCTTAGGATCAAACAGTGCTCACTTGTTTTGTTATGATGAAACTTACGGTAAAAAAGGAAGCAGATAATGTAGCAAGCATGCTGGAGCACTATTTTACCAAAAGATGTATCACATTTGCAGCTTTTTTGTGATTCATATGTTGGGCAAAATAAAAATTGAACTATTATTTATTTTTTACACTATAATATAATGAAAAAGAAATGATTTCAACATATCATACTATCATTGCCAATAAGGGGCCACAGCTACATGGAGTGTGACCGTGATATGATATTAGTTAACCAAAAGGTTCCAGCAGAGCTACCAATAAATTGGATGGAAGAGTTTTGTATGTGTTGTAAGAACCCTTCACCATTTGAAGTTATTAAGATGGAGTTAAACATGTTTCTAAATTTTTCTGAACATATCAAACCATTTTACAAAGCCAAATGTCTGATACCAACACGCCCTATTCATGAAATTATTTTCTCCCAAGAATTCCCTACTATGTTACATTACAGACTCAGTTGGAATGAACCTTTTAAAAGAGTTGTTATATCAAAAGCTTTTGGAAAAAAGAAGCAATTATCACAAAAACCCCTTACATGCTTGTACAATAAGAGACTGCCGGTCAGCTGTGCAAAGTATGCTAACCTTCAAGTTTTAAAACGTTTTTGCAGTATTTAACAATCTGCCTCACAAAGGTCAGTAAGCGATGATAAATCAGTGTCAGAGTTTTCTGAACTTGAGTGTATTTAAATTTAAAAACAGGTATTGACTAAATGAAAAAGGAAATTTTTTTTTGAATTCTTGGTTTATATTTTTAAAAAGAAATTGCGTATTAAAGCATTATTGAGTTTAAAAATATAAAACTCTTGTCTAAAATGTAAAAAAATTTTTTACTTCTAAATTGATTTCTTTACTTACCCCATATGTACTTTTCTTATTTTTTTCAAGTTGAAATTTGTTTTAGCTTATAAAACAACTTATTGGCGGAATGTGCTGTAAATCTAAAGCGTAAAGTTTCTTTTGTTTTTTTGCAAGTCCCCTGACTGTGGTTATTGTTGGAAATTTAAAAAATTTTAAATTCAACTCAAAAGAAATGTATCAGAAAATATTATAAGCAACATATTGAACGTTATTTTGAATTCTAAATCAAAATCTAAAATTGCAAGGGGAAAACCAGTGATGTCCTAAAGGTACACTCATTCCAGGGTTCAATGCAGCATGTATAATTTAAATTCCTAAAAAAATATTTTCATGCTAATTTATCATGTAATAGATCATACTAATTTTCAAATCTAGGATATATAGAACTGCAAATAACATAGTGAGATAAGTCTTCAAACTTTACTTTTTTGTTTTCTCAATATACATATATATATATACATTTATATATATATATATATATATATATATATATATATATATATATATATATATATATATATATATATATATATATATATATATATATATAATGTATATATATATATATATATATATATATATATATATATATATATATATATATATATATATATATATATATATATATATATATATATATATGAATTAGTAAAAACACTTATCTAATTTTTGATTACTTCAACACTGTGTTTCCCCATCAGCAGGTTCATCAGGAAGAATTCTTCCTGATGAACCTGCTGATGGTGAAACACATGTATATATATATATATATATATCTATATATATATCTATATATATATATATATATATATATATATATATATATATATATATATATATATATATATATATATATATGTATATATATATATATATATATATATATATATATATATATATATATATATATTTATATATATATATATATATATAACATAAGATCGCCGAAGTTCGGTCACCATGCAGCTTTAGTCATTTAAGAAAAAATATAAAAAAAAAGCATGCAGAGTTCAAATTTTACAAACTTTTTTTTCTTGATTAATATTTGTAATTAGTTCTTAAATATGAATCTATAAAAAAAAATTATGTTTATATGCAATCTGCTGAAAGTTTGAAAACAATTTGAAAAAATGCATACTATTAAAATTTAAAATAAGCAAATTATTAAAATAAATGATCAAATTTAATCTTAGTATTATTAAGAATTGCCAAATTATTTATATTTACAAAAAAAAAAAGTATTAATTTTTGAAAATTAACTACTTTTTTTATTCAAATTAGTGAAATTTTGAAATATTCTAACTTCAATCATTCACGGATAAACATTGAAGGAGAAAATTTGCATTAATGTTGTGAAATGCTGATAAGTGTTGCGGATATAAAATTTACCGGTAACTTTTACATTTTGACATTTTTATAATGGATACACACCATGGTATTTTATTTGAATAAAAGATTTGTTCATAATTTCAAAATTAACTGACAGCTCTTTGAGTTCTAAAAAATGTCCAGCTTGTGATATTTTTTTTTGGAGATAAAATTACAATTCAATGACAGTTATGGATGCATTGCGAATCCTGTGACAATTTATTGTGTGGATTTTGCTGTTTTACTATGGTCAATGATATGTGCAAGAATTGCCAATAAACATACAAAGCTCATTTAAAACAAAGTGGTGTTTTTTTGTTTATTGAAAGAACCTTTTTAAATTAATTGAAAAATATATTTTTAATTTTATTAGCTAGTGGCATAGCAAATGTGATAATAGCCAAAGTAATAAAATAGTTGACTTATTACAATAAAAAATTAAAAATACTATTATTTATATTTAAAAAGGCCTTTTTTTATGTGCTACTTCTTGTTTTCTTTGGTGCCCCAAAAGACTTTTTTTTTTGAGCCCTGGTCATTGCCCTCCTTAGCTACTGGTATTACCTGAATTTACATAATAATTTTGCAATAAAACAACATTTAAGAATTAGTTTTCATTATTTGTGAAGCTAAGTTTGTGATACATTATTAGTATTTATATAGTGGCCGAACTTATGAGATGGTATTGAAAGTTTGGTCAAAGTAGATGTTTTCAATTTAAATTAAATATTGAGTACTAGTTTTTATTTTTCATTTTTTTATTTTTACAATACCAATTATCAATATAATTTTCTGTATGTTTCAGGAAAAAAAATTGAAAATTTTTTATTTATGCGTGATAAATGATCAAGGCTTAAGTGACCGAACTTTGGCAATTTTACGGTATATATGTAGGGAAAAGGCGCCTATGATGGGATACTTAACTTTGAAGCTTCATTATTCAGTATCCTGAAGACCAATAATAAAAGTTTTGATATGGATACATTCCTTGTTACATCTAGAACAATAATTACCCTGGGAGTTTTCATCAGTTTTATTTTTTTTATAAGTTATTCTTATTGTAAAAAAAAGCACAAGTATGCCATCATAGGCAACCACTGCTCCTATGATGGCATAGGGGAGGATGGGGCTAGTTAGGATCGAGGGTAACTTAATGATTTCATTTAACCTCAGAGTCTTCCCTCAGAAAAGCCAGAAATTACTCGAAACCATCCTAATTTACCATTTCATGCTACACACCAGCATTGTAAAATTTTGTGCATGCGCATAGGATATATTGCGTTTTACGTATTTTTTGGACCAAAAAAAATTTTTGGAGCATCGCTTTCTTTTAACTTTACTTAAAAATAAGTTTTTCTTATAAAAAAAAAAGGTTTTCCCAACTCGTCAATATTTCAACACCCCCAACTCGTCAGTATGCCATCATGGGTAAAATTCATCATTTTCATTAAAACAAGCTGTGTCTGCTTTGTTCAAAAGATAAAATTAAAGTAAATATTCCACTAAATGCACAAAACTTGAATATAAAATGCATGAAAATTTCATTTCTGCACAGTTAATAGTAAAATCACAATCTTAAATATATGAAGGAAATAAAACTACAACAGCACATCCCAAAATCGTTGATTATAAAAACAATACTTGTGCACAAGGGACGTTTTTTCACTAAAACTAATGTAAAGTCAGTATAGTCATGTAGGTCTAATCATTTTTTTACCAAAACCAATTTTAATGGAAATATGACCGGTATGCCATCATAGGCGCTATGCCATCATAGGCGCCTTTCCCCTATTTTATTTTAATTCTTATTCACATCCAACAAATAAGTTAGGAGTTACTAGAAAAAAAAAATTATTGAACAAGTAAACAGTTGATAGAAGACTTGAAAAGTTGAAGGTTGTGTGAGTCAGGAGAACATGAAGATAAGAGAAAGTTCCAACGGGTTGAAGTGCGGCAAAGAATGATACAAAAAACGGTTTTTATAGCATGCAGGAATATATAAAGTAAATAAATGAGACTTTGCTGAATGACGAGTCAAGCAAGAATGGGGTTTAGTTGATGGAACTAGACATGATTGCTTCTTTGAGCAGCAACCATGATTTAGTATTTGTAGAAAAGAGAAAGAGTTGCAACTTTATGACAGTGTGAGAGAGACTAAGCTTGGCAGAAAAAGCAGTTATATATATATATATATATATATATATATATATATATATATATATATATACATACAACCTTTGGAATTAGGGTTGGCATTCGGCAATGCCGACCTGAAAGTATTTGAGGTCGGCAAAAAATTGCTGACCTCCTTTCTATGTTTTATGGTCACACCTTTGTATCAAATAATTATTGCCGACCTCATTTTTCTTAATTTCGAGGGTTGTATATATATATATATATATATATATATATATATATATATATATATATATATATATAGACACACTGCTTCCAGATAGTATTACCGCATGCATAATTTTAAAATCTTAGTCAACTTCAAAAGAGTGTTGTTAGAAAACAATAAAAGACTGATCTTTTTTTTTAATGATTTAAAAAAAATATATAATTACTAAGTGTCAAATATAAAAAAAATTTTCTTTATTATTATCTTTAATTTATTTAGAATACAATAAGAGTGACAGAAATAAAATAAAAAAAGTTGTAGAATTAGTGGTCTTTGAATCTTTTGAAGAATTTAAAAAAATTTAATATTTTGTAAGGCCACCTTTGTTTCTAAGACATGCCAAGACTCTTTTGATTATATCTTGTTGCATGGTATTCCACAACGCTTGCATTTGAATCTTGAGCTGCACCAAATTAGTGGGCTTGCTTTTTTGTAAATTGCAGTCTACCTAATTCCAAAGATTCTCATTAGAAACCAAATAGAGTGAGCAAGCAGGTTAGGGTATCAGGTTCAATTGTTTTTCCTCCATGTATTGCTTGATTAAGCATGCTATATGACAACAAACATTATCTTGTTGAAATTGCTCTATAGTCCATGCAGTTTTTTCTTTGCACCATTTTTTTTTCTTGAATGGTATTTGATGCTTAGTAGTGGCTTCTTTGTTGCAAGGTACAAGTTGAGTTAATTTTTCAACATTAGCTTACTAATTGCTGATCAGCTAACTTTGTTTGCATCCATTATTGAATTCAGATCTGAGGCAATTTCAGCTATGCTCATGTTCAGGCTGTGTCTAACAAACATAATTACTTTATTTTTGTCCCTCTCTGACATTTTTTTAGGACAACCAGAGCAACTTTTGCCTTTGACTGTGTCAAGCTCATTATAGCTTTTGAACAATGTTCTAATGCTACATTTGCTGATTAGAGCTGAAGTCCAATTTTATAATTGTTGTGACCATCTTTGTGCATGCCAACAACTTGCCATTTTTTTCAATTGATACATATATATAACTTGCCATTTTTTTTCAATTGCTCTTTTAACCCATATTTTTGTAGCTGCAATTTAGTAATTTTAGCATTTTTGTTAATTTATATTACTTACATTTTTTATTGACTATTATTAATCAGCAGAGAGTAATTAACAAAAATTAATCAAAAAGAAAAAAAAAATTATTTCTCAAAAGAATTAAATGAGTGTGTTAATACTTTTGCACACTTATTTCAATTATTTTTCAGAGTAGTCATTAAACTTCTAATTAATTCATCAAATCAAAAAACAGGTTGACAAATATTTGACAGTTATTTTACTCAGTCTCACCTTTTATTGTAAAAAAAGTTAGTTTGAAATTAAAATTACAAATTTTTTATGCTCTTATTTTAAAAATGTGCGATTTCATTTTTTAGAAAAAGAAGAAAAAAACAAAAAATAATGAAAGAAAAGATTGCTGAATCATGACAATCCTTTAATTGATGAAGCAGTACTTCTTTGTGGCAGCAGGCTATGAGATAGTTGATGTATGTTCTGAAGCCCCTGCAGCTACCTGTTTTAGTATCGTGTCAGTGTGCGCTAAATGCTGCATTTATAAATGTGTATATAAAAACATACATGCATACATGCATACATGTATATATATATATATATATATATATATATATATATATATATATATAATATATATATATATATATATATATATTTATAGTTTATTCAATGTTCCACTTTTTTTTTAAACTATGGCTAGTTGCTAATCATAAGCTAAAAGATATTTTGTCAGTCAATCACTTTTTAATAACCACAGCTACAAAACTGGAAGTAGTTAACAGTCGGAGATGACAGAAAAACATTAATACTAAAATGTTTTCAATATTTAAGTTTTCATGAAAAATAACTAGCAAATTGTTTAAATTTTAATATTTTTTCAAACAGCTTTTAATTTTTTTGCTGTGATGTCAATTACTAATAAATTTTAAAATTATTGCAGAACAAAATCATTTTTATTTTGTTCTTATTAGCTTCGTTTTTAAATGTTATTCAAATGTATGAACCTTTAGGTTTGGTTGCTGAAGTTATACTGTACTCTGAAGGTTTTGAATCTTCTAAAGTTTTAGCTAGAAAAATGGTTAACATGTATAGACTGTGTTCAGAGCAACTTTCTCAACAAGGCCATTATGATTTTGGAATGCGAGCTGTTAAGTCTGTACTAGTAATGGCTGGAGCATTAAAAAGAAGTAATCCTGATCTAAATGAAAATGTAGTGCTCATTAGAGCTTTAAGAGATAGTAATTTGCCCAAGTTTTTAGTAGCTGATGCTGTTTTATTTACAGTATGTTTTTTTATATCTTTAGTAATGTAAAGATGATCAGTTTTGTATAATTTATTTTTTGTATGTTTTATATTTTATCTTCAAGGCTATACTTCAAGACTTGTTTCCTGGGGTTGAAATTCCAAGCAACAACTATGGGAAGTTACAACTTGCAATTGAAGAATCTTATGCAATAAATAAACTCCAAGTTTGAAATTTATTTTTATAGTAATAATTAGATAATGTAATAATTTTGATATTAATGTAAGTATAATAAATTATTATTGTAAATAATAATAGTTTATTATATTTACTAATAAACATTTGCAAAAGTATTAAAAAATTTTTTTAGGTTATTTCTGCAATGGTGGCAAAAACAATTCAATTATATGAGACATTGTTAGTGCGTCATGGTGTTATGTGTGTTGGTCCTGCTGGAGGTGGAAAAACAACAAGTTATCAAGTAATAGCTAAAGGCATATTTAATTTATG
The DNA here is from genome assembly GCF_038396675.1 of Hydra vulgaris. NCBI lineage: Eukaryota > Metazoa > Cnidaria > Hydrozoa > Anthoathecata > Hydridae > Hydra > Hydra vulgaris. The sequence goes on from NC_088931.1 coordinate 21,478,864, forward strand.
TTGTGCAAATGAAAAATAAATAAGTTTTTTAATAATTTGAGTTTACAGAAAAGTTCTCCAGAAGTATTGGAAGTTACCTTACACCCTTAATTATTTAAAAAAAGGCATTTATCTAGCTACAAAACAAGCTAGGCAGACTAGTATAAAGCTGCATACAACTGAGGAAGTGTGAATGGCTCTATATAGGGTTGAAAGTTTCCAAAAGTTTTCCAGGGAAATTTTTTGACTAAAATTTCTAACCATGAGCGAAATCTCGTCTCATTTCTCGTGAGAAATGGGACTTCTCGTGAGAAACGAGAAATAGAAAATTCTCGCGAGAAGTAGAACGAGACTTAAATATTATATTATTTTCCAAATTAAAAATTATTATAATTTACAAAATGTTTAATAATTTGTTTTTTTAATTAATTAATATTTTGACTCTGTGATTTTAATAAATCTAATTAAAAATTTAATTTGTTTTTGACGAAAACAAATTAAATTTTTAATTAGATTTTTAATTAGATTTTTTTTAAAAATCTAATTAAAAAATTTTAATTAGATTTTAAATATTTTTAATTAGATTTTAAATACAAAAACTTTTTGTATAAAATGGTGCACTTTCGACTTAATTTCATTAGTTTACCAGTGGAATTCAACTTGACACATATTGTTCATATTGAAAAGAAATATTCTTGCCTCATTTCAACGATCAAAAATGTCACCAAGAAAAAACAAAATCTGGAGATATTTTCAAAAAGTCTTTGAAAACAAAAGATGGAACACAAGCGGACTTCATCGTCACCTCGAAAAAAACACAACTAAGATTACATTGAGTATTCTGAAAAAACTGACGACTCTCTTCTTCCTCCTCCTAAGAAGAAACAACGAACCATGGTCGAAATGCTTGAAACAAAGTCCAAAGATGACAAAGACAATTCCATTCAAAAACAGTTTGACTCTGCAATGCTGGATTACTTTTGCACTGATCTGGCATCCTTTTCAGCAGTCGAAGAAAGAGGTTTCAAGAAATTGTTTGACATTGCAAACCCTAAACTGAGCCTTCATCACAGAACAACATATTCAAGAAAGCTTTCAATTTGGTCAAGAGAAGTTCAAGCTGGAATGAAGAGCATAATAACGGAGATTACGCTAAATCTAAAAAGTGCTGCATTTACTTCTGACCTTTGGACTTCTAGAGCTCAGAACAGCTACATCTCTTGGACTTTTCATGCTATTGACGAAAATTGGAGACTACATCGCTGGACATCCCATGTCCAACAGTTCCCAGGCAGACACACAGGTATCTTAATTGAAGGAAAGCTGGATTCTTTCTTAGAAGAACTAAATTTGCCTGCTGATTTGCCAATGTACTGCGTGAACGACCAGGCAAGAAACATGAAACTTGCAGTCTAATTGTCAAAGCGCCTTGACCAATACTTGTGCAACAATCATATTTTGCAATGTGCAGTTCGAGACTCATTTGGAATGACTGCTGAAATGGATGATGCGTTGCAAACATGCAAAGATTTGGCTTCTTTAAGACAGTTTTAAACAGTTACACCAGTTCAATTTTAGACAGTTACACCAATCTGTTGACACAAGATGGAATAGTGAACTGGATTGCATGGCTTCTGTCCTACATCTAAAGAGTGCAATTAACAGCTTATGTGCAAATGAAGATATTTTTTCTTCAAAGACCATCAGTGCATCACAGTGGAAATCAATCGAGGGAGCATTAGAAATTTTGGCACCACTTAAAGAAGCTACAGAAACGTGGTCGCTGAATCTATTCCAACAATTAACACTGTCGCCGATCAATTTATTGAGACGGATGGAAAAAATGGCTATGGTGTCTTGTATGCAAAAAGCTTGAAAAGCGGCATTGAGAAAAGATTTCCTCTTTGTCACACTGGAAACTCATTGAGTGCTGCAGCAAATTACTTTAATCCTGCTTTAAAGGGACTTCACTTGAAGCTCTTCAAAAAATTTCAAATAACAAAAGAATGGTTAGCCTCACAGGTTAAGGATAATGTTGAGTGCCAACCTGTTGCCAGAGTCCTTTCAGCAGATTTGTCCCCTAATTCAAAACTGAAGCGCATGTTAAACTTCAGACTTGAAACACAAGAGCGAACATCTGAACTGAATCCTATTTTGAGCGAAATGTGCCAGTATGAATATCTCCCTGATGCCAAAAAAGACTTTTTGATTCTTGATTAGTGGAAATTGCATTCAAATACATTGCCAGAACTCTCTTCATTAGCTAGACAAATTTTAGCTATTCCAGCAAGTTCAACTAAATCAGAGAGACAACTTACACCCAGAAAAAGTAGAACAAATCATCTTAATCAGAGAAAACATTGTCTTGTTGGAAAAGTTTGGCAAAAAAATTCTGAATTAATATTTGAAAAAGTTGTTTGCATTTGACAAATGTCATTTGTGTCTATTTGTCAAAACCATGTTTACATTTTTTTTTACTTGGATTTTAATAAATTTGTTTTCAAAAATTGTTAAATTTCTCGTCTCGTCTCGTTCTCACGAGAAGTACTAACTTCTCGTCTCGATCTCGTCTTGGTTTGAAAAAACCTTGTCTTGCTCATGGTTAAAAATTTCTGGATATTTTACTCAAAATTTCCAGAAATTTTCACAAATTTTTTATTGTAATAAATTTATATAGTTTTAAAATAGAATTCATTTTATTGTTTCAAAAATATCCATTTTATCATCGTAGTATTTGGATATTCTTTAAATATTATATCTTTTAATCAAATTTTTGTAATCAAGTTTATCATTTTTAAAAATCGCATATTTTTTTAAAAGCAATGAAATGTTTAAGTCATTACTTTTACATATATTACTTTTGTGAAACAACAAAAAGTAGATGATTTGCAAGTTGGTCTGTCTTTTAAGTTTGTGTAGAACATATTTCTAGCTTTTACTTCTCTTAACTACTATGTAAAATATTCACAAAACACAAAGAATGAAATCGTTTTTAGATAAACAAGTTTTATTGTGTATTATTTTTGTAGAGTGTTTTAAAGAAACAAAGATTTTTTATGTGTAAAGATTGCATATAAAATTTTAAAAAATATAGGAAAATTTTTATGTATAAAGAACATCTTTATAAAAGGTACATTTTATACATGCACTAACTGTATTAGATTATAATAATTTAAAAATGACATTAGAAAACATCTGAATCATTCAGATCAAATATCTGAATGTTTAGTAAAGTAATAATAAATTTGTTTGCTCAGTTTGATACTTATAAAACATACACGCACAAATTACCCTTTTGGCAGTATTGGTTGAAAAATAGGATATACATTTAAACCATTTTAAAGTCAAAAGTCCCCTAGCAAAGTTGTGGGGAGTGAGACTCAAGTCTTAAAAGCACCTATTTAAATATACTGGCTGAATATGTGACATCAAAATCATTTGTTCTTTACTTTTATTGCTAACTATTTTTTTAAATAGTTCAAATTTAGCAAAAAAATTTTCTTCACTTTTTGCCTTTCATTAATCAATAGCATCATTAAATCAAGAAAAAGTTGTAAAATACTGTAAATATTCAATCAAGTCTTTTTATATATAATTTTACAGTTTTTAGTAACTTTTAGGTCAATTTAATAGACATTGAAAAAAGCCCATTTTTCTTTAGGGATGAGGGTGCAAATTATGTTTAGCTTTAAACAAAGCTTACTACGGCAATAAAGATCAATATGCTTAGCAAAAAACAGGATAAAATAATTTTAGAAAATTTTGAAAACAAATTATCATAATTGCTACTTATAGTTGCAATAAAAAAACTCAACAAAATACAAAAAAAACTGTTTTTTAAAGGGGGTTTCTAGAAGTTTTATAATCTGCTTCACAATATTTTACCTTAAAATTGTCCATAACAACTGCCTAAATAAGACCTTAAATTTTACTCATTATTTATAAAATAATTTATCTTTTTTTAAAAATTTCCAAAATTTCCAGAATTGAAAATTTCCAAAATTTTCAGAATCAAAAATTTCTGGGAAATTTTCATCCCTAGCTCTATAAATCTTGTTTGCACTTGAAAATGTACTTGATCACATCATTTGTATGTTTTTTTAGGTTCTTCAAAATGCCCTTACACAGCTTTATACAGAAAATATCTTAGATTCATTTTACCTGCCTGTTCACACTTATGTTCTTAATCCCAAGGTGAATTTTTTTTTGTTATAATTTCTCACTATTTTATAACTTTATATATACATAAGACTTACTAATGTTAAATAATATATTTTTCATTTAATACATTTTTTATAACATTTAATATTTTGTATTTATTTAAAAAAAATTTTATATACTTTATAGTATTATTTTTCATAATTTTTTTTTCATACATAATTTTTATTTTTTCTTCCTTGCTTTGTAATTAAAGAATTGTTTGTTTTATCTCACACAGTTTCACACATTTATTAAGTTATTAGATAAATAAATTTTTGAATTATTCAGAAAATTGTATTGCGCGCATCTAAAATAAGCAAGCAGTCCTTGTCTATATATAATTTTAAATTATTTTTATTAATAGCTGAAATAAGTGAGAAATCCTTGTCTATATGTCATTTTAAATTTGAAAGAAGAAAATAATTTAATAAAAACCATGAATGTCCAGTTTAATTTTTGTTTTTTATTGAAAGAATAAATATTGTTTATTAATGTAGAAAATTTTATAAAAATGTTAAACTATAGTATACTTTACCTCAAATATGTATAATACATATAGTCATGTAAAGAATATAGGCAGTGCCTATATTGTTTACATACTTTACCCACTAGGAAAATATCATCAACTCAATTTAAACTTTGAGTGGCACCATATAAATTATTAATATTTTACGTTAATCTAAAATTAAATGTTTTCATATAAGTATGTTAAATAAAATAATCATGTTAGATTATATTTCAATTTTAAAAATATAGGTATTTTTATTCTTTATTAAAAACAAAATTTGTTCTACAAAAAATATTATGTTTTCAAATATAAAATTTTCCCAAAAATTGAAATGTAAGATTTTGAAAATCCCCACTAAAACCTGCTTTTTGTTGAAAATAAGCAAATACTTTCAATGTTTATTTATGAAAAGAGTCCCTTATACTTAAGTTTTAGAACTCATTACCATGTTATTAGATAGTTTATTTTTTAAATTGGTTGAGATTCAAGGGTCCAACAAGTGGGGTAAAGTTTTCCTAAAAACGAGGCAAAAATTGACCCTTTTACCCTCTGTGGGGACCTTTCTGATGATCAAAAAAAATATTTTGTAAACAATTTTAAGTACTAATTTGTGGTCAGGGCAGATCATAAGCTAGGACTAATATACAGCTGTTGATTGGTTCCAAACAAAAAATTTTTTAAACATTATCAAATGTTTTTTAACATTAATAAATTCAGCAGGAAGCAGGTAATGAACTAACTCATACAAAATGGCAAAATCAGATGAAACCCATTGCGCATTGAAAAAAAAAGAATACTTATATAAGATTAAAAAGTTGAGGTTAAGAAACAGGCTGAGACAAAAGAAAACTAAAAATTTTCAACTGTTTCAACTAAAAATTAAATGCATGGTTTTCTCAAAAAAAGTTTTTTAAAGCTACTACAAGTTATATGAAAAAATGCATGCAATTATACACATTCAACCACACACTAACACACACACACACACACACACACACACACACACACACACACAACACATTTAAGTGTGTAATAACATCTAAAAAAAAATGTTTTTGATTATATGTAAACAGTCCATATCTATTGGTGAGCTGTATGGAGAATTTAATAAACTTACAATGGAGTGGAAAGATGGTCTTATGGGTTTGACTGTTCGACATTGTGTTCAGGTTTTGAATAATTTTTAGTGAATGTAATAGTAAATTAAAGGAAATTAAGAAAAAAATATAACAGTTTTATACTATTATGAATTTTTCAAATAAAATTTTTTCAACATTTTAAAATTGCAGCATAGTTGAATGAAACATCTGAAATCTTTTTTTTTTTCAAAAATATTTTTTCTCTTTTATTTATTCTTGAGTTGTGATTTGACTATATTAATACTCATTTTGAATGATAAAATAGGATACTTCTAAAGACCATAAATGGATTATTTGTGATGGTCCAGTCG